>NW_026707748.1:0-240048 GCF_902713425.1 Acipenser ruthenus
CCTGAAAAGTGCCCCACACAGCCCATTCCAGACGGTTGCCATCATGAGGTGCTAAGGAGGCTGCACTTTGGTTGATCCCTGGTGCCAGCACTGAAGGCTCATATATTACAGTGAAGCTACGTCTTGTTTGGTCTTGGTAGATAACACCTACTCTCATGTAATTAAAATCATGTTTCGACACAATGGATGGATGCATCAGTATTTTTGGTTTGGTTTCATTGCCCAGTCAATCTCCACTTCTGAATCCAAATGAGCACTGCTAATTATAGAAGAGGGCTGTCAAAAGTAGCTAGCCTTCATGTATTGAGAAGTTAAAATTGATTGTAGTGTTTTTTATCTTCTTTTACTTTATCTTCATGTTTGAGTTTTTAGTGCGTGCTGGTCGGCATTCATTTTTCCCATTTGGGTCAAACATTCAACTCAGATTGTGATATAGTAGACTGGGGCCTGAATGTGGCTTAATGGCTAAAACGCAGAACATAGACCAGGAGCTGAAACAGACCAGGAGCTAAAAGCACTGTTGGAAACTGAGCAGAGAAATAGGACAGAGAGTGGGAGGCAATTTATACAGAGCCAGGTCAGTGTATGCAATGGGTTTCCAAGCCGCGAATGATTGGAATCCTTTGACTAGAGAAAGTTCTGTAAAAACAGGCTACTAGACACCAGAGAAGCATGGTAACCATTCCCTTACTGTTTCCCAACAGGGCGATGAGTCTTGGGATGGAGGTTACCCTGGTAAGGGCTGGAACAGCAACATCTGGTATCTCTGGTGTGCCTAATTTCCAAAAAATATTACTGCTACTATATTTGTTTTGTGAAAAGGGTTTTTTGAAAATAGAACAATACAGAATATGTATTAGAATATTTGTGCATTATAAGTCACATTCCCATTTGGAACCTATTTACAGTAACTACACTTACTTGACACTTGCTGAGAGTGTAGCTCTTTCACTCAGAATGTCAATGACAAAGAATTCTAAACGTCTAAACGTCATAAACAAATTCAATGCATTACCAGCTTTTTGACTGATTTTTATTTTGATTTAAGGAGTTATAATACATTTATAAATGGTCGATGGCTACCTGTAATCAAGTTGTGCATCTCTTGCATTTGTATGACCGTCTCGGTTCACTTTACTCGTGGGCCCGCCTGACACAGCAAAGTGTGTGTGAGAAATACACTCTCAACTTGATTAGAGGTAGCCACCAAACACTTTAGAAACACACATTAGTAGCAACTCAATACACTAAAAATGATATATGTAGCTAATCTCTACTCTTATTGAAATCAGTATATGTTTGCGTAACTCAGTTTAAGCTACAATGCTGCTGTTCGCAACTCCTCGTGCCTCAGATATACTTTGGTACTGACAAACTCAGTCAAATGTCTCAGGTGTTTAGTGTACCTAACTAATCCACCTCATGGACTAGTTTCGAGTCTGCATTAATTACTACCAGAGTCATTTTACCCTAGAGCAGGGGTGTCAAACTCGTTTCGTATGGCGGGCCTAATCCGATATCTTGGTGCTTGGTATGGGCCAAGTGACAGTTATAAAAATACAAAGACAAACCCAAAAGCTAAAAATTATCGTATTTAACAAAAATGGTCATACATAGCATATTTACATTCCCCTAAATAGAACATATTTTGATTATTTCACTCACTGTCACCTCTTAGAACACGTGTAAACATGCCAAATTGTCATGTTGCTGTGATTGCTGTCAATCGCCGACCACGTGGGTGAGACGGCAGTGCATCAGCGGGTTCGAGTTAAGACACCAGTGATACCAGAAAAAGGCTTTCATTTGTAAGTAATGAGAAGTGTCCTCATGTCTTTATCCATGAAGAAAAAGGTGGACCAAGAGTGCCATGTGTTTGAAGACAAATGGGGAATTTCATATCTCTTTGTGGACATGAATGGAAAGCTTAGCCAACATGCTTAATTTGTAAGCAGCATGTGGCTGTCAATATTAAAATACACTATGGAGCAAACCATGGTATGAAATATGACAAATACACAGGAGTTACATGAAGATAAATACTCTGAACTGGCACAGTCATTGAAAAAGCAATAATCTATGTTTACTAATGCTTGTAGCATAAGTCATGCTGCTGTTAAGGTGAGCTATGCGATTGCCCACAAAATAGCTGTTTCTTCGAAACCGTTTTCTGATGGAGTTTTTGAAGAAATGCTGCTAAAAGCTGCTGAAATAATATGTCCTGGGAAGCAGCAAGCTTTCTCTGTCATAAATATCAACAAAACTAAATTCCGTTCTCAACTAAGTGACACACACCTAAACTCGTTACTCCAGATATCCTCAGCCCAGTCATTTCCTCCAGTTGCTGATGCGCTGGTTCAAGCAAAGGTCCCCGGTATCAGGATGCGGCAGTAGCAGTCATTATTCTTTGTCTTTATCTTTTGGGGAGTGTCAAATAAAAAATTGATCTGTATCTATTTATATTTTGCAATTTTTATTTTTACCTGTATCTTATTGAATAAAAAAAATATATATTTTTCCACAATATTCCGCGGGCCGGATCACATCACTCCATGGGCTGGATCCGGCCCACAGGCCATATGTTTGACACCCCTGCCCTAGAGTATATAAGGAAACTAAGTCACACTAAAAAAGTGGGACTTTTTGGATTGCGCATGTGTCATGCAGGTAATGATGTGGTTTTCACATGCACAGATCAAATAACTCCAGTTTTGGTGTGTCGACACTGACAAAATCGCAAAATGAAATGATAACGTTACAGTCACTCTTATGAAGTCCCAATTATATACAAACATGTCATGGTTTACTAAAGATATATGATTCAGGCAGTTTCAGGGTTTTTTCTGTAAATGAAAAAAAAAATTCTGACAAAAGTAGATTAGACCCTCACGAAAAAAGATATTTTATCATGATGCCAGTTCCTTTTTTCGAGATCAAACATTTAACTGCAAGAGCTGTACTGAGCATGCTTAGAACCAAAATGTTCAAATCCCTATAACTCAGGAACAGATTAATAACCTAACTCCTTCAAAAACTTAACAAAAACCTAACTCCTCCCAGGTGTGATTAACTAAACTTTTCAGTTCAAAACTATCACCAGACAGCTAAACTGTTTACCGGTCACCAAAAGCAAACACTTCTTCAAGCATAATTTCCAAACACTGTACCTTCTCTGTTCAGCTCCATGGTAGTCTCTCTCTAATTGGAGCCTCAGGTTCTCTTTTATAGGATGTGGCTGCTCCCAATTATCACCAATTATTCCATTTGGGAGCAGCCACATTCTCACCTGTTTTTGGCAGGGATAGGAATTAACCCCATCCCTGCCAACCACCACCAAAACACAAACAAACACCCACTTTATTTATAGGCAGGGCCCTGCCCTGCCACAATATATTATAGTGTTTTTGGGTTCTTCTGGGACTTATTTTTATACAAGAATCAATTAATAAAATAAAATCATAAAGTGAGGGAAGGGAACTGAGAGTCAAAAACGAAATAAAAAGATTGTAAGTAGTTATTTGGTTTCTTTGATCCTTTCCTGCTCTATCTCCCCCAAACACAACCTTCTCTCACAATCTTGTCTCCCCCAATCTCCCAGTCTTTTCCACGCACCCCCTTATATCCCCTCGCTCCCTCCGACCCTACTTCCTTCACACCGAAACTGCACCCCAATTCCCTCCCCCCACACACATCTACACACAACATGCAACCCCTGCAGGCATACACAGCCAATGCAACCCCCTGCATGCACACACACACAGCATGAAGCCCCTGCACGCACACACCACCATGCAACCCTTTGCACGCACACACACCCTCTACACTATCCTGATTCTTTCCCCTCCCCCCAGGATCGCTACAATATATATAGTTAGTAAAATGTATAGCGATGTATAGCGATTCACTCTGTGTCAGTCATTGAAGTGATCGAGGCAGCAGAACCCCAGGACTTCTATCCTTTCAGATTTGTATTTCATAGCAGACCCTGCACCTTTTCTGTGGTCTCCGCTTACCTTGTGTGGAAAGGATTGCAACAAAGCAATGTACAGCACTACCTGGCGCAGGCAAAACTGCACAAATAATACAATGAAATACTATGGTTATACTTTAGATCGTTGATTGTTTCCTGTGGTATTTCCAACTCTCCTCAATGTAGATAGGGATTTTTGCACTGAACGCAATTGGATAATAAAGTCACCTGATGATTTTGATTTCTCCTTCCCGACTTCAAAACACATATCACATTCTAACACTGTCTTAGGGCATGTATACAAAGAGATCAGATTGAAAAAAAAAACAGAATAGACAGAAAACCTTGACATACGCAGGTACGGCATGGTACTTCAAGTGCTCTTTCATTTGACGTACATGTGTAGGTCCTGGATCTAAAGTTGTTAATACACATTGGCTACCCCTACTCACACTAGCAGACTGGTGTAGCCTTAGACCTCAAGGCATTACAAAGGTCTTTATTTTTATAGTAATGGTGGGTTGGTTCAGGGAATCTGATTGGCAGACAATGGCCTGCAAGTGTAAACCCTTGTCTACCAACCAAGATACCTGACCTTACCATGATGGCAGCTGTTGACCATCTTTCATGTTAGTAATGGCAGCCAGTCCTCTCCCGTTGGGGCTAAAGGTGTCTGATAATTGTGCGGTTGTTCACATACTGTACACACTGTCACAATATGCATGCTGATGAAACAATCAAATATAGAATACAAATAATAATAACTTGACAGAACAACACACTACAGGTTCAAATGAATGTAAATAACGTTTTGTGTTCACTGCAATGGCTTCCAATACTTGTCCGTAAGATTTGAAAATTGAAAGTACATGTAAAGTCTTAATTATACTTACCAGCAGAATGCAGCAGCTTTCATTTTGTAGCATATTGCAATCGTATTGGAGCTTGAGCTTAACCTCCAACCCACAAGGTAGCGCTGTGACACAAAGAAAAGTCAAGCCACAGGGCACATAATAATAAACAAGGGCGGTTTGAGCAGGTGAAATTAAAAGCATCCACTCATTCAAAATTATTCGGTTGCAGGGATTTGACGAATGCATTGCTGCTGGGATCTGTAACATATTCATGACCTCTCGAATCAAAGTGCTTTCTTAGGCCATCCGAAAAGGGATTGCTAGATCTCAACTAAAATTAAATTTAGGGGACAAATATGGTCCCTCAGCCTTAGCTTATTTAAGCGATTACAGTGGTTGTTTCCTGTAGAGGAAAGTCATACGTCCTGATATCTTTATATTGCATATTCTGCAGTGTCGTTCCTTCTGTAGTGTCTTCAATCAAAACAGTTTAATTCCAGAACAAAGGAAAATCCTAAGATATAGAACATAATCACAGGCAAACTGCAGGCACAGTCTTGAAACAAACAATACTCCAAGTGGAAAACCTGCAGGACACATTTAGTGCGCATCAGTGAGAGTTTGATAAGAGCCCCGAAATACAGATCTACAGAGCTTTAAATGCAGGATAAAGCCAGCTCCCTGCCTTGCACCAGCACAAGCTGTCTGCTGTGAGAACTGGCTTCTGTTGGGCTTGATCGTGTTTAACACCTATGCTCAAATCCGCTTTTACAGTGGAAACAGCACTTTGAGATCAAAGGGCTCTTTGAACTAAAAAAACAACCAAATCTTTTCCTGATCCCAAGATAAACAGGAACCTTTTGCCGGGTGCAAAATTACAGGGAGAGAGAGAGCCTTAATGATTTACCCCTTTTCCGCCATCTAAAGAGTTAAATTGTAAAATTGTCACAATTAACCACCCAGTTGCCCATTTATTTTGTCAATATCCATGTCAGAAATTTGCATTATTATCTGTGAAGTGTACTTCATTAACAGCAGAATAAATCAGTTCTTTACAACCCCTTGTAGCATCAACAAAGAAATAAATACCCTCATCTCATTCTCTGTAGCTAGCTGGTGTCCATTTTTTACTCCCGGCTGTGCTTATCTATGGATGGTCTGGTCTGTCAAGCACATTTCTAGGGACTGCTGCCATCTGCCAATGAAAAACAAAACTGCAGACTATAGTACCATATAGTCTGCTTATTTATTTAGTGTAACACATAGAAAAGACGTGTCAAACGTTGCAGATGCACATATAACCCTCTGCATGCTATTCTCATGGGAGTGACAAATTTGGACTTGCTTGCACTCCAAGTGGAAATTAATACAATCTTACACTTATCAAATCATATATAAATATGTGCTGAAATAGATATGTGTTAAACCAAAAAATATGTAATTACATGTGATTAAATCAAAAGAAATACGCACTAATAGTGAAAAACAAAACGTGCAATTAATTACATAAAGCCTTACAACACTATTTCCAACAGAAACAGCAGTATTGCTATTAACTCTCACAAGGAATTAAAACCTCAGAGCACTGTTCAGGTAGCATTTACCCGATGGGTCATATAGCTGACAAAATAATTCCAAGAAATCCTTTCTACTGTGTATTACCATCACTTCGTAGGTCACACATTCTCCTATATGAAAGATGCACATATTATGTTAAATGTATTTGATTTGAAATTGTATTTTTTATTTGTAAACAGTAAAACTTGCACTCTCTTCCATGTTGTACTTAAACACATCTGAGTTGCTTCTGGGAGTTTGAGCTGGGATTTTTTTTTTCAACAATGACCATTTTTATATGTATATATATATATATATATATATATATATATATATAGACATTCTAAACACATTGGCTCGCATTTGAGTACAAATTACTGCTGTTCTTATGACTGATTTGTTTTCAATTTTGACTTCATTCCTTCATGCGACCTTACATAGCATTTAATTATCTGCAAGGAGTGTTTGATAAGTTTTCTTCAGTAATAGCTTAAAATAAATTACCCTTTTCATACAACAACATGTGATACAAAATGAACACATATAACGTAATATTTACGGGAGTTATGTTGTTAGCACCCTGTACTTTAATAGCAATGGGGACATTAATCATAAGCTGTGATAAATTATCTTTTTTACGCATTACTGGTGTGATAAGATGTTAATTAGCCATGACATTTAAAATGACTCAGAATATTCCATTTTTAAATACAGTATTTTAATATGGTTCATTCACACCAAAGACAGAATTAAAAAGTGATCCATCTTTCTGAGCAACCAAACAACTTGCTTACCAAAGTGAAGCAGAATGGGCACAGTAAAGCAGATTCTGGCTATGCACCAAGACAGACACATGAGGCAAAATAAATCATAAATCATCTTGAATGAATGTCAGTAAGTTTGAATATGTATATATATATATATATATATATATATATATATATATATATATATACACACTTATAAAGAAGCGTAAAGCAGGTTCAAATAAACATCTAAACGTCAGCGAGATGATTCCTTAGATTTGTTTTAAAAAGGCTTACAGATTCTGTAATGTGCACATGTGTGGAAATGGTTTCAAAGCTCTCCAAGACAGCAGAAGATCTCAGCATACCGTTCAGTGTGAACATCTTTTGAATACATTGAGTTACGTCTGTGTTGTAATTACCTATGGTAATTTGTTAATCCAGAGAAAAGTTCTTGACAGTCTGCCCACAGTGAGAGGTGTGTTTTTGGGCGGCTTGCTTATACACTTAAAACGTTTGATCTTTCAATTTAAAACCACCATCTAGCTTGGAATGTTTTTCTTATTGGTGAAGTGTTCATCACTTTGTAAACATATATATATATTATTTTTTAATTATGAAGGCTCAAAGTCAGGGCATAACTCAAATCCAAGATGGCCACCGGGCAGAAACAGTAGCTGAATTTGGTGCATTAAAACACATTTTTACATGATTCTTTCACCCAAAGAATGCAGAAGACAATTCCGAAGAATTAATTTGGGACTAAAAGAAAGAACAACGAGAAAAAAGGCTGAAACTGACTTTTTTTTATTTACACATCAAAGAGGTAACTTTGCACCAGGGACTACCCAGGACAAGAAGCGAGGATATTAAAGATTTAGGTAAGTGTGGCAGGACGAAAACCCTGTGTGTGCATCTGTGTATGTGCTGGTGTGGGGAATAATGGGTTGGCAGGGAGGGAGTTACATTTCTCACAGTCAAAACACGTGGGAATGTGGCTGGAGCCGACAATTGAATAAATGATTAAGGCTCCAGCCACAGATGTATAAATAAGGTGATCACGGGTGTGTTAATTAGGAGTGATAAGAGTTGATTTTGGTGAGAGGTAGAGGTTTTTTCATGTTCAATGCTGTCTCATCCCGTCTGTTTGTTTACGTTTCTGTGAGTGTTTTGTAGACATTTTATTTTGGCCCTTGTGTCGTTTTATTTTTTAATGTGTTTTGCTTTGTTTAATGTCCAGTGTTTTGTTTATTAATTGTTATTATTAAACATGCACATTAGCGCTTAACTGTAACATCTGTGTCTGAGTCTCCCTTCCTGTTAAATAACAGCCTTACCAGTAAGGCTGTTCTGTCACAAGTGGTGTCAGAGAAGTGGGATAGCACCCACTTATATAGCACCCACTTATATATATATATATATATATTGTAAAAGACTCGCCCTCTCCTCGGTTCGTTGCCCCTTTAAAAATACCGACCCAACACACACAAATTGAATTTTTTTAAGCGTGGTTGCTCAATTTTTAATAAAAACACAAAACAAAATAAACAAAATAAACACCTAGCTCCTTTACGAGCACTAACTAACACACAGGAACACCCTGACTACAAGTGGGACAGCTAGGCCGTTTCCCCACCAAACAATAAACAAAAACCACCCAGGTTTAACACAAGACACTTTTTACCTCACGACTGCCAGGAAGCAGAGCACCTCTTTCTGCCTCCTTTTCCTCAGCAGCCCCGAGCAAACTGACTGCTCTCTTTTTCTACCCTGCACCTGGCTCTAATTTAATAATAAGCACCAGGTGCAGGGGATGATTAATAATAAAACAATTAACAAATCAATTAAACAATATAAACCAAAATGTTCCTTACGCACATGTTTTCCTATAGGGAGGATTTAACCCCCTCCCTGCTGTCTCACAATATATATATATATATATATATATATATATATAGAGGAAAATTAAGAAGGGGAGGAGTAGCCAGCCCTGGGGACAAGCGAGGGAGGTGCTGCCTGCCCAAGTGTCATAGGAGGAGGGCAGCGGGGACACCTACATCAGCACTTTCGAGGCCTCAAGCTGGTGCCTCATCTGCGGGGAGTGGAGGCACTTTGTGCTCAACTGCCCCCTCCCAGAGGAGGAAGAGGAGGAGGAACAGCTACCAGCTTGAGTGCAGAAGAAGGGGGGGGGGGGGTTCGTCCCCGAAGGCGAGCAAAGAAGCCGGTGCCAGCTCCAGAGCCAAAGAGGGAGGAGCCACCGTCGCCACTGCGGGAATACCCTACAGCCCTGCCAGCTACACAGCAGCTGAGGGCAGCTGGGACGCCTACCTCAGCGCTCTCGAGGTCAGAATTACAAAGCTTTACAAATCATTATATTATGCAATTCAGTTAAACTTTAACACCTACAGGTAAGATAAATAAATCTGTAATTAAGCATACCATATACCACATCATCAAAGAATACAATTCAGTACAACTTTGACACATTACAGAACTTTAGGAATCATTAAACCTCAAAAATTCAGTAAAATGTTTCTATACTTTGATATTTGTTGTTAAGGTATTGTAATAACGTGGAATTGAAATGAATACAATAAAAGTTCTAGCTGCTCAATAACATAGACAGGATCTCCAGCCCTTACTGATGAAATAGAAGAAAAATCAAGAATGAGGTGACTGTTTTAATTTGCTTAACTGCAACAATATAAAGCACACAATGCTCCAGCTAAGGTTTCAGTGGTCTGAATAATTCTGTAACTTTCATTTGCTTCAGTCAGCTGGTCCTTTTTTTGGCAGCTAAATCTAGTAGCCATTTTAGCAGCAGAAGCTGTGTGCGTAATACACCACACGTAATTCATCACGTGATTACAGGTGCGTTCGGTTGACTAGACAGCACGGTTGATCAAAGATCGGGTAATTGACTCTCTACCATATATCATAATAACAACACAAGCCCTGTGCTCTCTTATCTAACAAAGTCAGGAGGCTTTGAATAAACTTTATGGACACACTCTAAACAAGTTACTGAACAAACAGCACCATCAGCATTAACACGATATTTTTTAATTACAATGTATTTTATTTTTTTAAATACATTTTACGACCTAAAGGTGACTTAAATAGTGAAACTTACATAAATACACAAAACTGCACTTAAAGAATAAACTTTAATTTTTGCATGTTTTATACAAGGTACCTGAACTGAAGAACTGCTCCATGTAAGTAGCTTTTATTATTATTATTGATTATTGATAACATCTGTATTCATTATCAACAAAAAATACCCCTATAAAAGTTTACCATAGTAAAAGCATAGCACAAGCATAGTAAAGCATAGTGAAAGCATGGTAAAATAGGAAAACAATGTAAATAACAGTGAGGTATGGTAAACCAGGCTAAATTATGCTTAATACATGCTATTACCATGGAAAAAGCATGGTGAAAGAGCAGAAATACAGTGCAAAAATACCACGGTAAATAAAGGTAGTGCTGCATAATCACAGCATAATCGCCATCTGGTAAAGCACTTCTCGTCATGTTAAATGACCTTGCCCTCAGCACATTTAATTTCTCATCATTATCATTACATTAACAAGTCACCCCCATATGCTGCAATCCATTCTGAGAACATATTGACTCTAACCTACAAGAGACAGGACTTGTTGGGAGTCTGATAATCCCCAGTTAAATATTTAAAAGCATTTAATTTGATTAGGGCAGAAACATACAAAGTGATGTGAACATTTTTGCATCTGCCCATATCCATACATAAATACAGTACGTAATCTGAATTAAGTATATCCTTTAAAAAACCCAAGCATTAAACACTTCAATGCACTTCAATGCATGGAGTTTGAATGAATGGAGGCAATATGAACATGCCTTTGGCAAGATGTGGAAGAAAAAGTGCAATGCGTAAATTATGATTTCCCAGTGTACTACAGTATTACTGTAGCGTTCATTGTAAATTAGTTATTTCTTCCCTGTGTAGATTCATGACAGCTGTGTGTCAGGCCATCTTTGCCTTCTGATGGCTCCCTGTAACAACTTAAAGGCAGTCATCTATGTGGCAGCATCGCACCGCAATTAATCTTGTGCTGGAGTTTGAACAGATCAACAAGCATGCTTACGGCGGTGTGCATTTCTTAATCATTTCTGAACTAGGAGTCCAAATTCATTTCAAGCCAAGATGATGATAAGTACTATTAGGGAATCAACTCTCAATGTCAGGCATTAGCTGGGAAGGCTATAATTAGGACTTAGGCGAGGGGTGGTGGGATTTCTTTCCTTCTGCTTCAATATTAAAAACACAAATATTATCTTCAAATTAAATGTACTGCGCTCCCTGAGCTTGACTTAATTGCATTATTTAGCTTGTTACTCAGCAGTATACATGCTTGGACAGACTTCCTTGGGCAGGCTTGTGCTAGCCTAGCTCTTAGAGTTGATACCAGTCAGCTGCATGGAAACAAACAGGTGTCTTGCTAGTTCTGGGTTTGGTGCTTGATGGAACATGATCAGTCTGTCAGCAGCATCTGTCTCTTTTCTCAACCAGCTCTTTTCATGCTGACATATTTTTTTCCAATTACTTTCACTATTATGTAACAACTTTGGAAACACATGCAGTGCTGGTCAGAAAAAGGTAAGGCAATCCATGACAGGTGCCTTCTAAAATAAAGATGACCAAATCATTACGACTTCATTCTTGGGTGCATGTCTATTAAATACCAGATGTGTTCTTGTGTATCTCTCTTTCTTTCTACTGTCAGTGATGAGCACCATCATCCATGAAGATAATGATTTGATGTGACAACTGGTTCCTTACAAAATAGAAATGTATTGTGATATTTCAGTGAAGGCGTTCTCCATTGGAAAACATTTCCAGCTTCCCTCAATGTTTGTGTTTAGTGCAGTAGTCGTGCAGCACACTCTCCTCTACTGAATGTTGGCTTCTGTCAAGCGACAATGCCAAGGTTGCCTAAATGAGTTTCTACCACAACGGCATTTGTTTGTCTCATTATATTTTTTGGAAATGAGAGATTGAGTTAAAGGACCAGGTTTTTCTGGACACGTGGCTATAAACTTATCTTTTTAAGAATAACTAATGAACCAAACTAGCGGATAGATTCCCGACGTTTGTGTATCTTATAATGAGGTGCAGAAAAAAACGGTCGAAATAATGGCGTATAGCGCTATCCTCCTTTGAAAATAACCCCCATAGCATCTAAACTGGAGAGTAAATTACTCAAGACCCCAAACCTTATCTGGAGCACTGAGTGTAATTGTTAGTGTTCCCCACCCTGGCCAGGCAAATTAATGCAATCAGTTGACCCTTTTTTTCTACATCAAGCTGGATTTACACTGACCGGCCTCTTCACCCGACTGGTTTTGGAATTGTCATGAATTTGAGATGCATATTAGGTTGATCATGTGATGTGACATGCGATCCCTAAAGCACTATAAAGCTGCCATAGTTTACTTAAGCATCATTGTGCATCAAGTCCACCCAGCAATGCTGCATTTGTACCCTGAAAGTGATTGCTACTTTCAAGATGATAATGCATGAATGTTTTGAGAAACATGGCAGAGACCATGGCCCCCACAAATCCCAGATCTCAATCCAGTTGAGCATGTTTAGGATGAACTTAAACAACACATTCAGTATCACAATCATCTGTCTACCTCTCTGTACCAATTGCATGAAAGATTACTGATCGAATAGATGCCATGTAGTGCCAAGGCTTAGATCAGGGCAAATGGTGGCCCAGTGCGATATTAGGTAGATGGCCTATTAAAATGTCCAGGCAGTGTATATGTCATCGTATATAAGCCAGTCAAATTCAGATTAGAGCAGCAATGTCAATCTTAACCAAAATGTTATTTCTCACATCACATTCAAATATTATTAACCACAGTTACTGACATATATGTTTAAAATTGACCCAATTTTTAATAGTATTTTTCATATAAGGATTTTATGTGTTAGTATATGCAACACACATGTTTTTTGGTTTTTTTTTTTAATAATCTAAATATGTGGTTTTTATCATCTAAATATATGCCCTTTATTTGGTGAATGTTTTATACAAATGACTACATATTTTCATATATTCTGTTACCATGGTAACAGACCCCTAAACTGGAAAAAATAAATCCTGGTATATACATAATGAACATGACTAATATTTTTTCTTATTAGACCCCTTCCTACGTCATCACCCCCCCCCCCCCCATCACATTATAAGATACACAAACAGTACTATTGAATAAATGAACAGTTAACAGTTACACCAGTGGCATCAATCAGTAATATAAATAATAATATTACAATTTTACTTTATTTAAACATTACAAATACTTATGTGTAATAATAATAAAAAACAAAAAAATAGTATTAATATTACCATAGTTTATCTCCAAGTGTTTGTCATCTGGATGGATATTGCCAAACTCATTGACCTGATCTTTAGGGGTGATTTTGTTCGTTTTGGGCATTTTTAAACAACACACTGGATAGTGAAGTAAACTGCAGCTACGTTTCAATATGAATGTGGCAGTGCACCAGTTATTGTATCGCCCAGTAATGGGTTTAGATGTGATTTTCTGTCACAGATTTTATCTAACCAATTGTCAGAGGTATACAAATGAGCCGTGTCCCCTACGGATTCAAAAGTAGACTTGGAGGTGTTTTTGTAGTTATTATGTGCAGATTATTATACATTTTTATACTTTTTAATAAAGAAAAAAAAATCTTGTAATTTATAATTCTTATTGTTTTTATGTTTGGAATCAGTCCATTAACACACATTTTGTATATAAATGTGTTCTACATTTTTGTGTACATTTTAACTTATTCCTTTAGTGCATCTATCTATCTATCGATCGATCTATAGATAGATAGATAGATAGATAGATAGATATACACACACAAAATATGGACTGCGGAGTATGTATCATCTGATTCGAAACCGCCAAACTCCACATCTTCGTCATCTGAACCTTCATCATTGAAGATGCATGCAATTGTCTGAATCATTAATGCACAGATCAACTACTTCTAGGCAGTTTTTTCTATTCACGTGAGCCGCGATATTTCCCCTCAGGCATTATTTGCGCATGGTTATTAAAAAAATGTAAATTAATGGTGAAAATGTTACTTTCAGCTAAAAGCTGGGGGGGGGGGGGCGATCGTTCATACTGGGGCATTGACTCAACAGAATCCAGTTTATATATATAGATACACACACACATTCATCTATCTTTATATAGCATACTAATCAAGTTGCATGATATCATTCATTTTGGTCATGCATGTTCCTATTTTGCTTATATTTCAAAACATATTAAGAATATATGTACATCAATATATGGATATGTGATGCATATATGTAACATATGAAACGTTTGCATTGCATATATTTATAATATATTGAAAATATGTGTTCTTTCCGTAGGGCAGAGAACAAGTCAAAAATGAAAGCTTTTAACCATTTCAATGGAAAGAAAGAACAAAGCTGCACTTGTACCCTGATGTTGACATTCAAGACGATAATGAAAGTGACCATGACCATGGAACTTTAACCACACATTCATCACCACTATCCTCTGCCTACCTCTCTGCACCAATTGTGTGAAACATTAATGACTGAATGGATTAACATCCGTCAAGGCACCTTTAAGCCATGATCTGGGTAGTCCAATGCAGTATTAGGTACTGGTCCCTCATAAAGTGGCCAGGCAGTGTAAACTGTATGTTGCTGTGGTTTCGCTCCAATTTGTTGAAAGCTATTTTGGATGAGTTTGGCAGTCACCTTGTTCTAGTTTTAATATATGCATTAAATATATTCAAGGGGCACACTGAAGCAATTGTAGCTAACAAAATAATTCCCCACCAGTCAAGGCTGGTCAACGGCAGGAATAGTAAACCCAGACTCAGAAACTGCCGTATGACCAAGGAAGTAAATCAGCAACAGACTTCCTGTAAGGCAAGGCAAGCAAACTGAGAACTTCTTTAACCTAGTATAGAACCACATGTCTTAATATGTCTTAAAATAAAAAGGCATGCTTACTTTACATGTCTGAAAATAAAGATATGTTTACTATACATGTCTTAAAATAAAAAAAACACGTTTCTTTTTAAACTGCATATCTTGAGATCTATAGTGAATGAAAGTGATTAAGATTTATAAAACATTTTGTCAGGAAAATAACAAAATAATGGTAAATAACAATGGGGATTACACTTCATGATAGGAGTGCTAGCAAAACAACAACACAGAACAGGACATTTATGGTGTTGGTCAGCATGAAGGGAAGCGTGGGCCTGCAGATGTTGGAACCTGTTTGAACACCATGGAGTGAACACCCCTCCCTTTCCAAAATGATTTGGTTGTCAAGTGAATCAGGCAGAATGGTTCTACTATTCCAAGCTGTGCTCGTATGGTGACATATCTTCATAGGTTGGAACTCTTGTTAACAAATGAGATTGCTTCCTTTGTTATTCTCCTTTTAGCACTACCCTTACAAAAAGTGTTTTCCTGACTGTATTAGCATACCCCTACGCAGTCAACGTCACATTGATTGAGTGTCAGCTGAACTAAGTACGATGATCTATTTCACTGACTTTATAACCAGCAGCTTCCACTCTCAATTATATTTCCCACCTTTGGTTGCTAAGCAATGCTTTCATTTCCTCTGAATCTCACAGCAGTTTTGTTAATCACCAGGCAATTCCCTCTGACCGAATATCTAAAATGCCATTCTGCTGGCCAGAATCTTTATCTTTTAATTATTTCCATTGCTAGTTAAATCAGCTGCAAGAAAGGATGTGTTTTCTAAGAGGCGTGTCAGTACTGTAAGAAATAGACATTTTAAACATGCATGTCAGAAAACACCTTTAAAAATGCATTTACATTATCAATGGCTAAAGATCGGGAACACATGTTCATTTTTTTGGACTTGTTCAATTAAGTAACTGAAACAAAAATCAGAAGACCCTGTTGCTCTCCAGGAAACAGGGCTGGAGACCCCTGTCCTAGACAAACATTAAGACCTGCTCATTATACCATCCTGGCTCTGGGGCATTGGGGGGGGGGGGGGGGGGGTATAGTATATATCCTACTGGGACTACATTTTCCTCCCCTTACTCTGCCGTACAAACGTATTTAATCTGTGTATGGTTTTAACTACAGGTCAACATCCCATACTATAAAAAAAGATCAGAGTGGTCAATTATTTTATCAAAGACTGAATCCCTCTATCTGCTCTCTATTCTGTATCTATTCTGTTGTATAAGTGTTAAGTGGCTCTCTAATCAGTATGAATGTATATACAAGTCAAGTGTATTAGCCGCACACTTGCTGTGTCAGCCCGTGAGGTATATTCTGTAATTTGTCCCTTTTTCATGTTTTAAGGGCTGTTACTTTTTCAAACTTGGCTTTTTGTATGATTAATATTTTGATCAGATACTATACGAAAGAAGCCCTGCTGATTTGACCACAGCCTGCATCAAGTAAATACCCATAATAGTCACCCTTAAAAAAATAAAATGCTGCACATACCTTTCTACAGCACATTTGGCCAAAAAAAACCATTCCCCACCCCAATAGCAACGGTACATCCTGTCAGGTGTGGTAGACATGTCTGGGTTATGCATTCTCCAGTGATGGGCTGAACAGTCACTGTATTTTGGATTGCTATTGTTTCATTGGTCTAAATGTGTACTCGTATGTTATTAAATGTCCAGTTTGAACACATTTTCATGAAAGGACACACAGTGAAACTGGCAGAAGCTTATCTGCAGAGTTTAATTTCCAAAATGTTCCTATTTAGTCGTTTGTATAAAACATTCACCAAATGAAGGTCATATATTTATATTATAAAAAAAACATATATTCAGATTATAAAAAAACATATGGCGAGCACTGTATGTTACATATACTAAGAGATACAATCCTTATATAAAAAATACTATAAAATCAAGCCAATTTTATTACCAATCTGCATATAATTTATATATGAACATATATGTATACACATAAAAACCAAATGAAGAAAAAACAAGAGGCATATAAGTGTAACATATACTGCTTTCAATAGTTATTTCTATATGGGAAGGGAATGGAAAAAGGCCATAATTTGCACTGAAGTTACCCTCATTCTAACTGATGCTGTGGCAGGATGGCTTGGTGGTGACGTCCCTAGACCAGGAAGCTGACAGACACACAAGTACTGCGGGTTGAAGCGCATTCATTGAATTAAATAAACAAAAACACTTTTACACAAAACACTGCTTACAGAGAAAAAAATAAAAAAAATCATGAACACAAACTACCTTTATCAAAACAACTACCGAGCTGCTCCTTCCAGCACGAGTTAACAATTCTTCTTTTCCTTTCATTTCTCTCATCTCTCTCTCACCTGTTCCTTCTCTCTCAACATCCACCCCATTCAGTCAGGTTTTTATACATGTGACCGTCTCCAAATCAGCACTAAATTAATCTGGAGATGGCCACGTTCTGCATGAGACTTTTAACAAATGCGTGGTCGGCAGCCAATTACAAAGTTTTTTTGCAACGTATATATATATACAGTGCTCCCACGCTATAAGGCTCTCAATTATAACGCGCCTCGGATATAACGCTTCTACAGCAAGTCCCCCAGTTCCCTATACTAGTGATTCATACAATAGTTCTACAGTAAATACAGTACTGGTGTTGTTCAAACTGTGAACAACTTCTCAGTCTAACTTCCGTTTCTGTCTCTCCCTTTTGATACAGTATCTGAACTGAAGAAAAGCTGCCCTGGCACTTTATAACACAGACATCTTATTCAGCATTCGTTTTATAACTAAATAAATATTAGGCCTATTACGTGGCCATCTTTCCTAATGTATTTACTTTTTTGCTGCGAGAGGAGCTGCGGCTTTCTCCGGGAGACGCTTCAGCTTCGCTTCAGCCCCGCTCTTTATTCTTTACCTCACTCTTATTTGAATTTAATCTTATTTGCCTCTGTTTTTATTGTACATTATAACTGCTCTTATCTGTAATGTGATACTCTGCAATGTAATACTCTGTACTGTAAAACTTTTATAATGTCATATTTTGTAAGGTTGTATTTTGTGCTGTGATATTTTGTAACAATTGTAAGTCACCCTGGGCACGGGTGTCTGCAAAGAAACAAATAAGAATAATAAGAATAATAATTAGTTTCTAAAATTGCATTGATGTACTTTCAGAATTCTTCTTTAAAACAACCTGCATCTTTGCAATCTGCATTGTATGAGTGACATTCCCATTAAGCCAATTACAGCTCACAGAGGTAGTAAAATAGCCAATCAAATGTTGCACAGGATCCGTTTCCTCTTGTACAAGTGTATCAGCACAGCACACATAATTTTGATTAGGATAATTTTATTTAACTTTGTGTAAAATTTAAAATCAGTTGCTCAAAAGTAGTTTGTCATGGAATCGAAAGGTAGAGGTGGAACACAAAAGATTCCAAAATAGCTGGACAGGTGATTATTTTTTCACTGAATATGATGGCAAGGCAACATGTCTTATTTGCAGTGCAATGGTTTTACATACTGTGCTCCCCCTTTAGAAGGTGTCCCTTTATACTGTGGAACAGGTTATAAGGCGGTACGGTCATGGCTCCCATTTGTCCCATAATGCCATTACACTAACACTAGTATTCTTGTTATAAGGCAGAACACAAATAGCAGGGCCTCTTAATTATGGCCCCCGACTACAGCGTTATAAAGGGGAAGCACAGTACAATGGCATTATGACACGATGCACAAAACAAAGTATTGAGTTTACTGGAAAGGCTTGTGATGACAATGTCACAAAGATGAAAGAAGCTATGGAGTCTCAACAAAAGGTTTTTCTGAAAATGAGAAGAGCAAATGAAAGTGCTGTGGAGGCCAGTTTTATTGTTAGCAAAGAGATTGCATGTACTGCCAAACCTTTTTCAGATGGCAAGTTTGTTAAAAGATGCATGCTTACAACAGCTGATATAGTATGCCCTGAAAAGAAAACATTTTTCTAACTGTTCGTCTTTTCTCAAGCGCCAGCCACGTTGCTGTTTTTGTACTCGGGTATTCACGGCTTTTGTTGCAAATTTTAACACACACATCACTATACTCGAATTTAAGATGCAGGGCATTTTTTTGAAGAAAAAATTGGTTTAAAAAATGTGTCTTAAATTTGAAGGAATATGGTATATACCCTGAAGTAGAGTAGACTGTATGTATTATTTTCTATTTAAAATACATTACTGTCAACCTATTTTCAATTTGTATTTTAAATAGATTTTGGAAGCACAATTTTCTATTTATATAGTCTCCTTGATTATTCTGGTTCAAGGAGGTGTCTCATATGGCCTCTATTCTTGCTTTTACAGTCATGCCAACTTGGCTCAAATCCATTCTTGAGCCAGTGGTTTGAATTTAGACCCTCATGCAGTTGGGTTTACACTACTTAAAAAATATCTGTTGTGAGAAAATGTGTGAACAGAGTTCAGTTTGTGAGATCTTATATCATACATTGGATGCTCCAGTGGATTGTATTAAATTACTGCTGTAAGCTCACTTTCTTACCAGCCTGTCAAAACATAGATTGCAGCATGTCCCAGATGTGTCCTACTCATCAAAGCAGAGTCTGGAACGAGATAGATGGGTTCTGATTAAAAATAAAAAAATAACTTTCTTACACTACACGTATAATTACACTGACACCATTTATTCAGAGAAAAAAGAAAGGTATGGCAGGTTAAATCACAAAGTAAGCTGATACAATTTCAAACATTACGATTTTACTCCATGTTGTTACGATGTTCGCAGGATGGAATTGCCGCCCCCAGTAAATAATTAAATCCATTTAATGAAGCAGCTCACACAATTTACAATCACATTACATGTTGAATAAAATCAATGTATTTGTGGTTTACAAGTGAGTTAAAACATCTTTCCAGGTCTGGCAATGCGTGAAACAAGGAATGTGCTTTGTTGAGCAAGGTTCCAGCTGTCCGTATATTGCATGGATATGGACAGTTGGAGCTTTGTCACATATTCAAAATCACTGCGCTTCCTCACAGAATTTAAAGTACCGGTAGCCATCTTGTTTACAGTTACAGATGTACAGTAACTATAAAACTGAGTGACCAATTATCCCAAATGTAGGAACTAGACATGATGATTTGGATGAAAAACATTAAATGAACTGTAAGATAGCAAAATGGGAAACAAAATTAACAGGATGAAACAAAAAACTAACAGAATTTTTAAAATGTTTAACTCAGTGTTGTCTCAACTCCGCCCCCTTAGTGTTCGTTCAAAGTTATACTTGGGACTACTTTATTGGCGTAAGGATATTTAATAAAAAAACAAGTCATGTTTTGCCCAGCCCTGCAGGGTACCGCACAATGTCCCCGAGGCGTCTGTATATTTGACGTATATGGACACTCTGTTGGGCCTTACTGCATACTTAAAGTGTCCTGGAATGTTGTGCCCAAGTGGCAACCCTAGCCCCACAGAGCTTTTTGACATTTAAATTGTTTTGATTTCATGCAATAGTGTAAACCAGTTACTTTGGGGTTTTTAAAACATTTTGAATTGTTGACAGTGGATGCTCCCAGAACCCCTGAAATAGTTAGGAATTGTGCAGGTAAATGAATCCCAAATAAGCAGAATCCACACTATAAATACAATCCAAAAGAACCTTTCATATCTGACTCTAAGATACGATGCCCTCTGGCAAGTGTCATTTCCACATGCTGCTATACTGAACAGTGCAGATGGGAACGATCAATGCACATGAGAATGGATTCAGTTGCATATAAAAACCAGGCACCAGAGAAGATGAGAGGGGTATTGCTGCAGACCCGGAGGTGCGTTTGGGAATGCAGCTTCACATGCTGGCTGTCACTAAGTTCACATAAAACAGAATAAGAATGCGATCGATTCATATAATTAGTGTACCGTTAAAAAGCTGAAACAAGATTTCTTTTCACAACATCACTGCCCTCCAAAGCAGTTTCTGTTTGTGGGCATGCTTCTTTTTTGTTGTTGCTTTTATTTTTAAACCCCATTTCTGTCTCAGTGGAGGGTTAACATATTCTAAATGCAGTGTATTATTGCATCCCCAGCCAGCCACAGCATATGCTGCAAACCCTTTTCTGCTGCAAGGTCTATTTTAGAAATGAAGGAGTGACACACACTGTGATAACAAACAGCATTTTTATGTTTATTCAGCCAGTTTGGGGATTAATTATCATTAGCTCAGTGGAGTTGAAATGACTAAATAATTTGTGTTCAGCAGGTTTCTGCATCTAATTTGCCATAAACACAACATTGAAACAGCAAACCATCAATTGGATATCCACACACATTAATAACATTTCTTCATGCTTTTTCCCAAGATTATTACTGTCACTGCATTATTTCTGATGTAACTGGTAGATCCATTTTTAAATCTCACTCTCTTTCAACAACTCTTCACAAAACATACCAATTCCTGTAATAAAACTGTGTATCCTTGGAGGTGATCAAATGGTAGCTGCCCCATTATGCACAAACTTAACTGCTACCTGAATACAAATGCCACCTTACAATTAAGTGTGTTCTTGAAAATCAGTCATGTTTATATTATTTACCCTAAAAACCCTAGCATCGCATTTCCCTACTTTTGTCATTTTAATGTCAACCCTAACTGATGCATTAATAAAGTTTTTTTGCAAAGAATGTCCTTGTTTTGAGAATATATTTGTAGCTAGAAAGCCTGTACATTCTATTATAGAGCACTAAAAGTAAAAGTGGCTATATTTAAACTTGAATAAACACGTCACAAATGTATATATGTTAAATACTGACACAGGTTTATAAATAAAACACATGATTAGTTTTTCTTCACCTATTTACACAAAGTGCTTAGCTTTTCAATACTTCAGCATGTTTAAATTCTAATCACTATATAGTTTCATTTGTGTTTAGAAAATAAACATCAAGACATGTTTATTATCTGTTGCCTGTAGGAATTTCATTTTATGTTTAATTCTTAATTTTTTACAGTGTAAATAGTTCTCTGGATACAGTTTAAACATGTGTATTTATGGTATTCATAAGAGACAGATAAGCTAGAGAGAGATGCAGAGCGGCATGAAAAGGCACATTCTGGGGGGAGAGGCAGAATTCCCGAAAGTGAAGGTGAGGAAGTGTTTATCACTTCAAAAAAGAAAAAAATAATAATATAAATTATATAGGTAAGATAGAGCAGGGCTTTGAGACGCTGTGCAGTGTGGAGCCCCAACACTGTAGGAGATCCTGCCCAACCCGACTCCCAGTCGCAGCAGCCGCTGACAGCAGAGGAGGAAACGGGGTGAGAGATGTGAGGAAGGGGATGACATGGATGGTAGAGAAATCTCTGACTCCTCGTTGTTCTCCGACATCCCTGAGTGACAAACCACTCGAGTAGCATTTTAAATCCGCTTAAAATGATAAATGATTTCTTTGATAAAATGAAACGTGGTGTGGATGTAGCACACTTCTTTTCTGATCTAAGATCTTTTATTCAGACCACAAAACTAGCATTTAAGAAGGCAGCAGTGAAAGAGCTAGACATGCCAAAACGATACAGGCTTAAAAAGATACTGTGCACTGTACGCGACTCATTGAGACAAAGATTAATTTTTTATAGTGTATAGTTCCCTTTCAAGTCGAAAATAACCATCAAGGTATGGGATATTGCCGTCAGGCAGTAGCGATTGGCGCTGACTCACTTCCTCTTTTGTCTTCAGCATTGGTAGCGGTAGGTATTAGAGCCCGTAGCTGATTGTACTCAATAAGCTTAAGCTTGAGAAGCTGGTTATTGCCCCTTCTCTGAGTTGATTTCAGTTACACTCTTCGGAGTCGTTATTATTTGTTTAGGATTATATAAATTGTGTATATATTTTTATATATTTCCTTCACGCTTTGCTTTGCATCGCGTTGTCTCGTGGTCTCCCGTCTTTCCTGTTAATAATTATTTTTGATTATTAGTGTTGTGTTTTGGGTTTTGTAATTAAAATTATATATATTCTGTGTGTATTATATATTTTGTGACGCACGTTGCGTTGGCCTTGGCCGCGCGCGTGTCTGCAGCCCCGGTCTTGCCTTGGCTAGACCGCGTGTATGGAGCCTGCTCTGCTGTCTCCCACGTACTGCCTGCGGTGTGTAAAAAAAAAAAAAACCACCGCGTGGTAGTTGTACTGTGCCCACATATATTGTGCCCCAGTCACATAATCACTACCATTAGTACTGCTGCAGCGTTAAAAAAAAAAAAAAAAAAAAATCCCATTCACTACACAGAGGAAGACGACCACTAAGCCCAATCCCCAGCACCAACAGGTAAGTAGTGCACAGCATCCAGGACACTGTACCAGCACTTAGCGTCTCCGCTCTGCGGGTCAGCTGACGCTTAGGCGTCTGTGCTAGCGTTCTACGCTCGGTACTCACGCTCCAGCGTGCTGCGCTTAGGCGCTTGGTGTCGGCGCTTTGCCACTTGGTGCAGCGCTTCGGCGCTTTGTGCAGCGCATCAGCGCTTGGTGCTAGCGCGTCTGCGCTTGGGGACTTCGGCGCATCGACGCCTCGATGCTCGGTGCATGCACCTCGACGCTTCGGCGCTTGACGCTCGGCGCGTCAACGCCTCGACGCTCGACGCTTCGGCGCTCGACGCTCAGTGCACGCACCTCGACGCTCGACGGTTCGGCGCTCGACGCTCGGCGCATCGACGCCTCGACGCTCGGTGCACGCACCTCGACGCTCGACGCTCGGCGCATCGACGCCTTGACGCTCGGTGCACGCACCTCGACGTTCGGGCGCTTCGACGCCTCGACGCTCGGTGCACGCACCTCGACGCTCGGTGCACGCACCTCGACGCTCGGCGCATCGATGCCTTGACGCTCGGTGCACGCACCTCGACGCTTGGCGCTTCGACGCCTTGACACTCGGTTCACGCACCTCGACGCTCGGCGCTTCGACGCCTTGACGCTCGGTGCACGCACCTCGACGCTCGATGCTTCGGCGCTCGACGCTCGGCGCATCGACGCCTTAACGATCAGTGCACGCACTCGACGCTTCGGCAACCATGTCCGGGTTCCACCGTTGCGTCACCTGCCAGGCAAAATTGCCAGCAAGCGATCCCCATGAGGACTGTGTGGCGTGTCTGGGGCCAGAGCACGCCGCATCCGCGTTGGCGGATAGGGCTTTTTGCCATCTTTGTGCTGGTTTCCAGACACGCACCCTCCGCCAAAGGGTGAAGAAAGCAGTGGGTGGGCACTCTCCTTCCTCTGGATCGTCCCACACCATTTCTGCCCCGCCGTCGTCTACGGCGACGCCGCCAGGGCGGCTGCAGCTCTCTAGGAGCCCATCCTCCCAGCTAACGGCTGGTCAGAGGTCCCCCACCGGACGCGCTCGGGAGCGTAGCCCCTCCCCTCGTATGGTACGCCCCCGTCGGGAGTCTAGGTCGCACTCCAGATCGCCTCGACGGAGAGCACGCTCTCATTCCCCTCGTCGGGACAGGCGATACAGAGACAGGTCGGGGGTGGCGGAGCTAACCTCCAAAATTTCTCAATTTATGGAGGTTATGATGGGGCAGCAGTCCATCCTCATGTCCCTAGCAAATGTGGTGCCTCCAGTCCCAGAATAACCGACTGGGCCCATTGCTAGTCATCCAGTGGCCCCTCCACAACCTGCACCGGTCGTCGCTCTTCCAGTGCAGTCTCAAGGGGAGTGGGATATCGATGCACTGTCTAGAGACGCATCTGACATCCTAGAGGGGGACAGTACAGAGGCTGAGGTAGCCTCCCAGCACTCTGAGGAAGACACCGAGCTCCACGTGCTAGACACCAATGACCAAACGTGGTCTGTGGTGGACAGAGCAACCCGCCACTTGGGCGTCGAGTGGCCTATGGCGGAACCACCTCGGCGCTCCTTGTTTGAGTCGCCTTCAGCCCAGTCCCATCAGTCCAGGATGCTTCCGGCATTCCCAGACTTTATTAAGGAGGTGCAGTCCACCTGGGGGGCTCCGGCCTCTGCCCCTGCGACTTCTCGCAAGGCCTCGGCCTTTAACATGCAGGGGACAAATGAGGCTGGGTTGGCGTCCTTCCCACCTGTGGACGCTGCGTTCGCCGCGTTGGTGAAGATGCCAACATTATCGGGGCTGACGAAAGATCCTGCATGCCCCAATAAGCAGTGCAGGACCACTGAGGTACACCTCAAAAAGGGGTACGCTGCGGCCACAGAGGCGGTCAAGCTCTCTAATGTGGCCAGCTTGCTGACGGTCTACCAAGCGGCACTAATTAAAGACCTAACTGAGTGCCCTTCGGCGGCCCTCAGAAGCGAGTTGGGGACCGTCAGTCAACTGCTGGTGAAGCTGGCCCAGCTCAACGCGCGGGCTCAGGGCAGGAGCATCGCGTCTCTGGTGGTGGACAGAAGGCAGCTCTGGCTCTCACAGGCGAGAGTGCAGGAACCTGATAAGGCCCCGTTGCTGGATGCCCCAATTACACCGGGACACACATTTGGTCCAGCGGTGGAGGAGATGCTGCAACGCTCCGCCAAGGCGCGGGAGGCGTCGCAGCAAATGGCGAAAATGTGGCCAAAACCGCTGTTCCAGCCAAAGCGGCCTCAGGAACATCAGTGGCGCAGGACACCACCGCAGCACCAGACACGGCCAGGTGGTACTCAGACCTCTCCCTCAAGCACAGCAGCGCGTGGTCAACCTCCTTTTTCAAGACTGCAGCGCGGAGGGTGGCGCCCTAGAGGTGGTGCCAGGCCACGCCCTCGGGGCTCTGGCCAGGCCCCTCGCGAACGAGCCCAGCCTAAACAGCCCTGAGAACACCAGGCAGCTGTTAACCCGCCCCTACACTGTCTCCCAGCTCCAGTTCTGGCAACAATGCACCAACGACATCTGGGTGCACAAAACTATATCCACCGGGTACACCCTTCAGTTCCAGTTAAAACCTCCCCCCTTTAGGGGAGTGGTTGTAACTGCAGTGAAGGACTCGGTTCAGTCCTCAGCTCTGAATGTGGAAATACAGGCATTGCTCAGCAAGCGTGCCATTCAACAAGTAGACCCTGCTCTGATCGACCAGGGGTTCTATTCCAAATACTTCCTGGTGCCCAAGAAGGACGGCGGGCTCCGTCCTATTTTAGATCTGCGAGTACTGAACAAATACCTGCGGGTGTTATCGTTCAGGATGCTTACGCACAGGCACATCATCCAGTCAGTCCGACACGGCGACTGGTTCACCACCGTGGACCTGACAGATGCGTACTTTCACGTTCCCATCTGCCCGGGTCACAGGAAGTATCTGCGTTTCGCATTTCAGAGCAGGGTATACGAGTTTTGTGTCCTTCCATTCGGCCTGTCACTAGTTCCTCGAACCTTTTCAAAATGTATGGATGCCATTCTAGCTCCCTTGCGGGCTCAAGGTGTCCGACTGCTGAACTATCTGGACGACTGGCTCGTCTGCGCGCAGTCGAAGGAGCAGGTGGCACAGAACACAGTGATGGTTACAGACCATCTTCGGCGGCTAGGTCTGAAGATCAATTCAGAAAAGAGCCGCCACGTGCCGAGCCAACAGACCGAATTCTTGGGTCTGCATCTGGACTCAGTGTCCATGGAAGCGACCCTGTCGACACAAAGAGTTGCCTCAATAGAGCGGTGTCTTTCCCTATTCAGGTTGAGACAAACAGTCAGCATGGAGCTGTGTCAGCGCATGCTGGGGTTGATGGCTGCCGCCTCACAAGCCCTTCCTTTGGGCTTACTACACCAGAGACCTCTGCAGGCCTGGTTCAATGCCTTCGCGTTGCATCCGCGGAGAGACAAACACCGCAGGCTAAGGGTATCCCGAGCCTGCTGGGAAGCGCTACGCTGGTGGAAAGTTCCGTCAAACCTCCGCCAAGGCGTACGCTTGGGTCCCATTTTCAGAAGGCAGGTCATCACGACCGACGCTTCCAACCACGGTTGGGGAGCAGTCTGGAACGGGACAGGGACCCGTGGAGGGTGGTCAGGACCCTGGAGGTCAGCCCACATCAATGCTCTGGAGCTCAGAGCGGTGGACCTCGCCCTCCGGCACTTCTTGCCAGTGCTTCTAGGCAAGCATGTGTTAGTGCGGTCAGACAACACCACAGTTATGGCGTACATCAACCACCAGGGCGGCTTGCGGTCCCCCGGTCTTCACCGGATGGTAGCACGGATGTTGCTATGGGCACAACCGCGTTTAACCTCTCTGCGTGCGGTTCACCTACCGGGCAGAGTCAATTACGCAGCAGATCTCCTATCCAGAGGAGGCCCTCTTGCCGGCGAATGGCGTCTCCCCCCTCAAGTGGTAGAGCGCATCTGGGAATGGTTCGGCACAGCCCAGGTAGATCTCTTTGCTTCGCAAGAGACCACGCACTGCCCCCTATGGTTCTCAGGGCCGCCAGGGCTCCTATATGCATTTCCACCGATTCCGATGCTCCCCGCCTTCTTAGAGAAGGTCAGGGTAGAGCAAGCGACAGTGATTCTAATCGCTCCTCGATGGCCTCGGAGGATATGGTTCCCGAGTCTGGTGCAGTTGTTGCACGGTCGCCCGAGGGAGCTCCCTCTGCGAGCGGACCTGTTGTCCCAAGCCCAAGGAGGGCTATGGCACCCAAACCCCAAACTCATGCAGTTATGGGCTTGGCCCCTGAACGGGAACGCCTGTCAGCCTTAGGGCTTCCGACGGCGGTTATATCGACCATTCCGAGTGCGAGAGCGCCCTCTACTCGGTCGCAGTATGCGTATAAGTGGCAATTGTTTCAGAGTTGGTGTCTGGCTGAGAGCCATGACCCGGTCTCCTGCCCTATGGCAGTGATATTACAGTTTCTGCAGAAGCTGCTAGATGAGGGGAAATCTCCCTCTACGCTTAAAGTGTATTTAGCCGCTATTTCGGCTTGCCATGTACGCATTGACGGGTTATCACCTGGTTGCCATTTTCTGGCATCTCAGTTCCTAAAGGGCGCAAGACGCTTGCGGCCTCCAAGGTCGACCAGTTTACCGTCATGGAGCCTTGATGTGGTGCTAGAAGCCCTTACCAAGGCACCGTTCGAGCCTCTGCACAGTGTGGAGATGAAGTTCGTGTCTATAAAGACTGCGTTTTTGCTATCAGTGGTATCAGCAAAACGCGTGGGCGAGTTACATGCACTTTCGGTGCATTCATCATGTACTCGTTTCGCAGGAGACGGTTCTAAGGTCTCCATGCTTCAAAATCCGGCCTTTTTACCCAAGGTCATATCCCCGTTTCACATGAACCAACCAGTCGAGTTGATGGCGTTCCATCCTCCTCCTTTTTCTTCCCCAGAGGAAGAGCGGTTACACATGCTCTGCCCCGTGCGGGCATTGAGGTGTTATATTGACCGCACAAGGACTGTGAGGCAAACAGAACAGCTATTCATATGCCATGGTTCTAAGACTTTGGGTCAGCCGTTGTCTAAGCAACGCCTTTCTCATTGGATAGTGGATGCTATTCAATTAGCATATGATTCTATGGGCCTTCCGCCACCAGGGCAGTTGAAGGCACATTCCACTAGGGGTATGGCAACATCCTGGGCCCTCTTTAGAGGGGTGCCGATGTCTGACATTTGCGCTGCAGCCAGTTGGGTTACACCGCATACATTTATGAGGTTCTACCGGTTAAATGTACTGGAATCCTCTGCTCCGTCATTTGGAGCATCTGTGTTACACTCTATGACGCCTCAGGTTGCGGACGTGTAGAGTGGTTGACAATATGGTGTGACTATTCCACCTTAGGACAGGTGTCATTGTGAGCATAGATGCTGAGGCGCAGCTCTGCATATGCGTAGATGTACTGCCTACGCAGTTGCGTTATGACGTAAGTCTGTCCTACTGCCGAGAATCCTCCCTCGCGACGGCTTGGGTACACTGTTCCCATACCTTGATGGTTATTTTCGACTTGAAAGGGAACGATAGGTTGCGGATGCAACCCCGGTTCCCTGAAAGAGAAAATAACCATCAAGCCGCGTGGTCGCTCCAGAAGCCTTCACGGCCTGAAGAGCAAAAGAGGAAGTGAGTCTCTGCACGCTGCGTATAGTAAGCTCCCAAGGGGGCGGGCTTACGTGGCAGCTCGCGCAGAGGCCTATCGGCAGCTTTGCTATAAAAGCTCAGCCAATCGCTACTGCCTGACGGCAATATCCCATACCTTGATGGTTATTTTCTCTTTCAGGGAACCGGGGTTGCATCCGCAACCTATCGTTTTTATATCTTTGCATATTGTTTAGTTTGAACTTTTTTAATGGCATCTAAAAAAACATTTTATCACTTTTAATGTTAATGGCTACAGACAAAGTTTTAAGAGAGCACACGTTTTTAACTTTTTAAGCAGAAGCAGGTAGGGGTCTACCACCGCTACGCTCCCCTGCCTCCAAAGCCCGCTCCTTCTCCACCCTTGCTCCGCAGTGGTGGAATGACCTTCCTACAGATGTCAGGACTGCCCAGTCCCTGACCACATTCCGGCGCCTCCTTAAGACTCACCTCTTCAAAGAGCACCTGTAGAACTCCTCTGTTTGTATCCTGGGACACTATCACCCTTCATGTAAATGTGCTTTATTTTGCTCTTATCAGCCCCTATTTTACTGCATTTAATCCTATACTTCAGAATACTGTAATCTGCCAAGTGTTTAACCTGTAGTACTTTGTATTTAATCACATCCTGATGTAACTATCACTATTTAATCATATCCTGATGTAACTATCACTATTACCTGCTGTATTATTGAATTGTGGTTTGTCAAACTTGTACTTTACTTGAACTAAAGTTATTGTATTTCTTGCTCTTATTGTATTACTTGTATTGTAACGCTTGAAATGTTTTTGCTTACAATTGTAAGTCGCCCTGGATAAGGGCGTCTGCTAAGAAATAAATAACAATAATAATAATAGGGGTGAGTTCCTTCAGAGATGAACTCAGACCCTGGCAATGAGTGGCAGCTGCAGTGCAGAGGGGTTAACTGAGTTTAGAAGCAGACATTGTATTGATTGAAGAGATTGAAAAAGGACGTCTTTTAAAAGTTAAAGCTTGAATTAAAGATGAAGTTTTTACTTTTATAAATATTGATTCCCCACATAAATATGTGAGAATATAGGAAGCAATAGGGTTTTATTTTTCAAGAGTTTAAAACAGACACATTTAAATATATTTGAATTTTAGGTGAGAATTTTAATTATACTGTTGATTTTAACAAAGATAGAAATGCTGCTGAACTTCCCACATCGCATCCCGCTTCTTCTAGAGAGCTGGCTAAAGTTTTAAATGATGGTGGCCTGCTTGACATCTGGAGGAATCTGCACCTTAATACAAAACAATACACCTGGCCACATAATCTTTCACAAGGCACTGTTAGGGCTAGACTGGATAGATTCTTTTCTTACCAATTTTCACATCGCACTTATTTTCTGAATACATTTACTTTATTATGCCATATACTTTACCCCCTGCACCACTTTGGGAGAAGTTTGAAGAATAGTCCTTCATGCCAAATTGAATCAAATGCTTTTTTAAAGTCGATGAAACATGCAAATATTGTTTGATTTATTGAAAATATCTGCTCACACAGATATCTTGGTAGTTTTTGGGGTATAATTTATCTCAGCTTTTACAGATCGGGGTTGAGTCCTTGGTTCCAGATCTCAGGAAAAACCCCTGGGCTGAGTACTAAGTTGAAGCCTGGGGCTGCTGTGCTTCAGCATCTCGTTGCTGATGCTGTCGGGCCCACAGGCTCTCTGGGGCTGCTGTGCTTCAGCATCTCGTTGCTGATGCTGTTGGGCCCACAGGCTCTCCGGGGCTGCTGTGCTTCAGCATCTCGTTGCTGATGCTGTTGGGCCCACAGGCTCTCCGGGGCTGCTGTGCTTCAGCATCTCGTTGCTGATGCTGTCGGGATCACAGGCTCTCCCGGGCTGCTGTGCTTCAGCATCTCGTTGCTGATGCTGTCGGGCCCACAGGCTCTCCGGAGCTGCTGTGCTTCAGCATCTCGTTGCTGATGCTGTTGGGCCCACAGGCTCTCCCGGGCTGCTGTGCTTCAGCATCTGGTTGCTGATGCTGTCAGGCCCACAGGCTCTCCGGGGCTGCTGTGCTTCAGCATCTCGTTGCTGATGCTGTCGGGCCCACAGGCTCTCCGGGGCTGCTGTGCTTCAGCATCTCGTTGCTGATGCTGTCAGGCCCACAGGCTCTCCCGGGCTGCTGTGCTTCAGCATCTCGTTGCTGATGCTGTCAGGCCCACAGGCTCTCCCGGGCTGCTGTGCTTCAGCATCTCGTTGCTGATGCTGTCGGGCCCACAGGCTCTCCGGGGCTGCTGTGCTTCAGCATCTCGTTGCTGATGCTGTCGGGCCCACAGGCTCTCCCGGGCTGCTGTGCTTCAGCATCTCGTTGCTGATGCTGTCAGGCCCACAGGCTCTCCCGGGCTGCTGTGCTTCAGCATCTCGTTGCTGATGCTGTCAGGCCCACAGGCTCTCCCGGGCTGCTGTGCTTCAGCATCTCGTTGCTGATGCTGTCGGGCCCACAGGCTCTCCGGGGCTGCTGTGCTTCAGCATCTCGTTGCTGATGCTGTTGGGCCCACAGGCTCTCCGGGGCTGCTGTGCTTCAGCATCTCGTTGCTGATGCTGTCGGGATCACAGGCTCTCCCGGGCTGCTGTGCTTCAGCATCTCGTTGCTGATGCTGTCGGGCCCACAGGCTCTCCAGAGCTGCTGTGCTTCAGCATCTCGTTGCTGATGCTGTTGGGCCCACAGGCTCTCCCGGGCTGCTGTGCTTCAGCATCTGGTTGCTGATGCTGTCAGGCCCACAGGCTCTCCGGGGCTGCTGTGCTTCAGCATCTCGTTGCTGATGCTGTCGGGCCCACAGGCTCTCCGGGGCTGCTGTGCTTCAGCATCTCGTTGCTGATGCTGTCAGGCCCACAGGCTCTCCCGGGCTGCTGTGCTTCAGCATCTCGTTGCTGATGCTGTCAGGCCCACAGGCTCTCCCGGGCTGCTGTGCTTCAGCATCTCGTTGCTGATGCTGTCGGGCCCACAGGCTCTCCCGGGCTGCTGTGCTTCAGCATCTGGTTGCTGATGCTGTCGGGCCCACAGGCTCTCCCGGGCTGCTGTGCTTCAGCATCTCGTTGCTGATGCTGTCGGGCCCACAGGCTCTCCCGGGCTGCTGTGCTTCAGCATCTGGTTGCTGATGCTGTCAGGCCCACAGGCTCTCTGGGGCTGCTGTGCTTCAGCATCTGGTTGCTGATGCTGTCAGGCCCACAGGCTCTGCCGGGCTGCTGTGCTTCAGCATCTCGTTGCTGATGCTGTCGGGCCCACAGGCTCTCCCGGGCTGCTGTGCTTCAGCATCTGGTTGCTGATGCTGTCAGGCCCACAGGCTCTCTGGGGCTGCTGTGCTTCAGCATCTGGTTGCTGATGCTGTCAGGCCCACAGGCTCTGCCGGGCTGCTGTGCTTCAGCATCTCGTTGCTGATGCTGTCAGGCCCACAGGCTCTCCGGGGCTTGAGCGCCTGGATTGTGTCTCTCAGCTCCTCTATTGTGATTGGATTGTCTAATTGGTTTTGATTATTTTTATTTGTAAGGTTTCTAACTCATTTAGTTGTTTAAGTATTATAGTTTGTTCTGAATTTAGATTATTGTTTTAGATTTTAAGTTTTTCAAAATATTTTTTCCAGTAGCTGAGGCGTAATTCCCTATGATTGGGTTCCCTGTGTTTCTGGTTTGTTGTCTCAGATGTTTTCTGGCTGATTTACACTTACTATCAAACCATTTCTCTCTATGTTTGTTTTTTGTGTTTTTTTTTGTGTTTATTTTTTCTGGAGATTTGATTTTATTACTAAGGACTCAAATATATATATTTTTTATAGACAAATGTATTCCTTTTTGGTTGTTTTGATATTGTGTTGATTGAAAGCTGTATAGCATGCTTTCAATTTCAGCGCTGATGATAGTTTTCTTGTAGTCTTCAGTGCTTCTCTGTGTCCAGTTTCAGGTACAGGGTTATTTGGCATAGTCTACCACACTACTACCCAGAGCTGATCTGTATGTGAATCTACCCAGAGTCCCCCCTGGTCCTACCAGGCCTTTACACAGGTGTAGTAACTGTTTCCCACTCTTATTCACCACACTATCATGGCTATTCCTCTGTGGGCTGGTGTGTATGGTACAAAGGGCTGTTTACAAATAGGTGGCTGTTCCCCTCTGTGCTGATGTAGTCCATCTCTGCCTGTTGTGGCATTGAGATCTCCACAGCAGCATAGAGCCCAGACTCTGAAAATAACAATCTCTGATTGGAGATTTTGAAACCTCTCCTCCCTTTGGTCGGGGGTCTGAGGGTGGCATGTAAACTGCGCACAGATAGGTATCTAGATTAGTTGATAAAATGTCTCCTTTAAATTTGAGCTATAGGTATGTCTTACCTCTCTTTGCTGGGGAGTTTGTGAGTTCCCTTTTGTACCATACGATGATGCCTCCTGAGTCTCACACTTGATTTGGGTTTTTTTCAGGGAGGGCACTATCAGCTCCTGTAGCTGTTTCATGGAGAATGATTATGTCTATGTTATTTACGTTATTTACAAACTCAGGGTCTGTGGGTTTAATTCCAAAGGCTGAAGCATACAGACCCTGAATATTCCAGCTACTTATTTTGAAGGGTCCTTTTGTAAGATACAGTTCACATTTAAATGAGATCAATTTGTGGTTTACATTTGTTTTAATGTAGGGGCAGATTACCTCATTATTTTTGTGTAGATAAGATTGAGGAGTTTTCTGCTCTGGAGGCTGCTGTAGCGTAGCTGTCTGGCTGTCCGAGTGTGTAGAACAGCAGGTTGCTCTTGGTCCTGCTGTCCCCCAGCACAGTATAGTCTGCGATAAGGATCTCTGGGGACTCCTTCAGCACTTTTTTATACTGTTTCTTTGCCAGAGCAGAGCGCAGTTCCTCAGAGTATTGTATTTCAATGCTCTGCTTGGCTCTGGGGCTGCTGCTCTCTCTCTCTCTCTCTCTCTCTCGCTCTCTCTCTCATATATATATATATATATGTATACATTATATATACACATACACACACACATTCATCTATCTTTATATGGCATACTAATCAAGTTGCATGATATCATTAAATTTGGTCATGCATGTTCCTATTTTGCTTATATTTAAAAACATATTAAGAATATATGTACATCAATATATCGATCTGTGATTCGTAAATGTAACATATGAAATGGTTACATTACATATATTTATAATTTATAATGTTCTTTCCATGTGACTCACCCTGAACACCAAGCGGCCATCCCTTTACTAGGTGAGTGTGACAAAGAGAGAAAGAATCAATGCTGTGTAAGGTTGGTAGTACACTTCCCCATAGTCAGGTCGACTCGACAGTGAGCAGAAACAGGAAGTCAGCCATCTTGGAGGAAGCACGTAGCTGCATGTACTCGAAACAATTCCCATGCGATCAGCTGCAGGCCAGGCAGCGATTGGTTACATCGGGGCACTGAGCTGATTGCAGGGAGGAGCTGGGCAGTAAAAAGGGGATGCAGCTACGTGAGCACAACCCCATGTGCTGAAAACGTAACTGACAGCCGGAGCTTTGTTTATTGTTTTGTTACATGTTTTGTTGTTGCAGAGGAGGATTAAGAGCATTTGAGCTGCAGCCACGGAGCCAGTCCACACCATTGAGCACTTCCCTCACCGCACAGCACCAGCACAGACCCGACTTTGGAGAGCACACTTTCGAGCACATGGGATTACAATTGTGAATTGTTGTTTTGTTTTGAGCTTGAACGCTCGCCGTGTACCCCCCAATACCATCGCTGGTAGAGGGACGGCCCTTTTTGCTATTATTTAATAAAACACTGACATTTTTGGGAGGACTACTGTCTGGACATTGTCTTTGTTACCACACCACTCACACTTGTTCACAGAGAGCCACTCAGGGATCCTTAAATGAAACATTTGAATAACAACTTTGAAAAGTCCATTCTCCAGTCTCCCCTCTGCTCTCACCCTTCATCCTTCTTCCCAAAATAAAAGGGAATCGTAGCAAAGGACTGCGGTGTTCAGGAAATGTGATCACTGACAAACCAGTTAAAGAACTAGCAAGGCGAGTCGAATTACTGTCTCTTTTAGCTACCCCCCAATTCTTTCAAGGTTATCAGGGATATTTAACCATAATTTATTAAGAAGACTCATTAAATAGCTCAGCATCATGGAGACAGGCATCTGCTCCCCTGGTGCACCAAATCAAAACGTATCAGGCTACAGATGGAATTATAAAGGGCCTCTGTGCAGGAACATTCCAGCTTTCTTTTGTTTTTTGTGGGGACCATGTGGCTCAAGGGTCTGGCACCAGACTAGGGAACCATCAAAATCTGTGCTGACAGATAATCATGAAGCCAAAAGAACATAAAAGTCACTCAGGTGGATCCTCATTTACAGAACATTGTAAAACTCTAGACCGTAGGCCTTATTTTAAAAGGAGTAAAACAAATGCATAATAGTATAAAACTAGCAAGATACAACGTAGTTGCAGGACGGCCCTTCTAAAAGTTTAACACAGTTAAAGCAAATAAACAAGTAATAATAAATGTATTATTGTATTCCTTTTAGACAAGTGGCCTTTGCCCAACACATTTTAAAATACATCAGATTCCAGAATTGATCATTTGTATAAAGATATACAGACCTGAGTGACATGGAGTTTAGGCACATTATTTTCTTTTTTTCTGTTGCATTTGTGTACCTAATGCATGTGGTCTCGCTCAAATAATACAAAACAATCTTTCTAAATATACCTTGTATAGACCACTGGGGTTGAACAGACTCTTAGTGTGTGTGATTGCAGCTACCATCCAGTCATCTTGTCATTATCTATAGTTCCCCACTGTTCTCTGTTCAGACTTAGGCTGCCTACAGATTTAGACAACAAGCAGACATACAGCACATAGGTATTCATGCCACATTTATATATTACAACAACAGACAGCCACACCTGTTTCCATAGATTACAACCCAATTCTCCTAACACAGTAATCCCTGTCATAATGAGAGGCAGCTGTGCTTTCTATCAACCCGGCAGCACCTTTCCAGCTATGCATCTGATTCAGCACTGGGTGCTCTCCATGGTACTGAAGTCCAGCAAACTCCTCAGTACCACGGACTGAAAGCATTGAAGTCCTGATGCTGAACCTCTCCAAGCCTGTGGGAAGTGTATGTGCACTTCAGAACGAACTTTGTTAAAGTTTGGAGACAATATCATGTATTTTCTCCGGTGGTAGACATAGTTGAGTAAAACAAAAATTGCTTGGCAAATAGTGTCCATAGAAAACAGGACATTTGACACTGAAACTGGAGTCCATTGTTCATCTTCAGTAGCTACCTATGAGGGGCCGTTCAATTCAAAATTTCAACTTTTTGGCTATAACATATATCAGAATGGATATAGCATATATCAGAATGGATATAACATATATCAGAATGGGTATAGCATATATCAGAATGGGTATAGCATATATCAGAATGGGTATAGCATATATCAGAATGGATATAGCATATATCAGAATGGATATAGCATATATCAGAATGGGTATAACATATATCAGAATGTATATAGCACATATCAGAATGGATATAGCATATATCAGAATGGATATAACATATATCAGAATGGATATAGCATATATCAGAATGGGTATAACATATATCAAACTTGTGTGGATATACAGCAAACTGGATACATCAAACTTGTGTGGATATACAGCAAACTGAATACATCAAACTTGTGTGGATATACAGCAAACTGAATACATCAAACTTTTTTTTTTTTTTTTAAGAATTGACACGTGACACAGCAACAAATGCATGTGCTTCTGTGACCGCGAAATCTGTAATTGATTTAGTCGACAAACTGGCAGGTGATAGGAGCCATGTAATGATTAATACATGATGTATAAACATACCATAGATATTAAAAAAAAAAATATATATATATATATATATATATATATATATATATATATATATATATATATATACACATACAATTAAAGGGGTCGGAAAAGTGAAGTGCAGCGGCGAAGGTAATCCTATCATGGCGTTTATTAATTTTATGTTTTGCTGTTTTCTTTTCTGTTTGCCGATTAACACATGTGTAGCATCAATAATCGATATTGAGGAGTTTTTACTTTCTTTGAAGTCGTGTTTGAGACGCCTAGAGCAAGCGGAACTTCGTAGAGACATAATACTGATGGAAGTTTTGTTTCTTAAACTAGAGAGTCATCTCGAAATTATAGCAGCAATTCTTATTTATTTTTTCTACGCTGATATTCAACATCCAAGTTTGATTTCCATATTTGAACAAATTCACACAGATCTGAAATGTGCAGTTGAATCTTTACGCATTAATATTGACTCTATGCAAGTAAATACTTGCGACTCTACCTACAGAACCGTGGCAGCGAGACAAGGACACGTGGGAATACCAAGGTAAAAAGTACAGCTTTCTTTACAAGGAAATGCACACATATATGAATGTACTTATTTAAACAATGAAGTGCTGTGGAGTTACATGTTGACAATGCCCGGTATTCGTGTTTAGGGTTATCGGGACATTTCAAAAAGTTGTTTTTTTTAACTCTTTATAATTCTATCGTGTTCAGAATTCACATACACTTTTTGAATAGTACAAGCCATTATATAAATACGAATGTATTGGGATGGGAAAATATAAATATATCCATCGGCATCATTTTTAAGATTAGGGCCAATGTGCACTTGCCCTTACCCTTACACTTTACTTTACTATATAGACCAGCGTGTGGTAGGTTTTGTCCCTGCCCCGATTTGTATTGTATTGTCTCAATATTGCATTTTTTTTAATCCGAATGTATTTCCTCACAAATCTATCTTTTGTAGACATATCACTCTAATCTGAACACTACTTATTTCTGTAAAACATAAAAATACTCTTATAGGCTACAGGTTTTCTTGTAATACATTACGTAGGTGTAATAAGGACGTATGTATTAAGATAAGTATGTTTGTTATCTTTCCTGTATGAATGCCTAAGTAGACCTGCCTATACAGACTACATACAAATTATCCATACACTTTGATCTTAATGGCCATGTGTTATAATGCCACACTAACATTAGTACAGCGACCCGCTAACAATATTGAATTCCTATTGTGTGTTTAGATTTTCAATCAGAAGTAACCAGATCGATTTTCTTCGGAAAATGGGATTTTCATGGAAAGCAATTGCAAAATGCCTGGGAGTCTCCGTTTCTACTGTGTATCGCAGAAGAAAAGAAATGGGAATGGATACCTCCCATCACAACAGATTTTCTGACATGAGTAATCACAGTCTTGATGATGAAATACAGCACGTTTTGTCTCTTACTCCCAATGCTGGAGAAAGCTATGTGCAGAGAGGAGTGAGAGTGCAAAGGTGGAGGGTTCGGGAGCGGCTTTCTATTTTAGATCCAGTTGGAAGAGCTGTAAGAAAACGAAGAGCAATTAGACGCAGAGTTTACAATGTGCCCGGGCCAAATCACTTATGGTATGCATATTCTTTTCAAACCATTTCCTGACATTGTCTCGCCCTAATATGTCATATAGAAAGCTTGCTGCTCGCAGGAGTTTAATCAAATACTACCAAACAAGATATGTAACACAACCTGTGCTGCATAGTTATTTAAATTCATATCTTTTTATGTAGATTATTTATTTTGGCCCACCTCTGCAAGCTTGTATGTGATAAAAGACCACCTAATGGTCAAGGACAGGTTAAAAATGCCACAAATATCTGCATAGACGTACAGTAGTTTACATGTAAGAAGTTTGTTACTGACTACCTTATCCTTACGAAAAATAACTTCATAATTGTTTTCCTTTCAGTTGTCAGTTATAATTCAAGTTGGCATTTTATTATTTTACAATATAGCACAACCCAAGGAGGACATTTGTATTATTGGAGCCACAAGAGATGGAAAATACCGATCTCAGCAGCATGCATGCATAATTATAAATATCCACGTTGAAGCTTGTATTTGTAATTAAATTGAGTTTCTATTGTTTCCACAGGCACATTGATGGTAACCACAAGCTAGTGTCATGGAGATTTATTTTCCATGGATGTGTGGATGGCTTCAGTCGACTTCTCATCTACTTAAAATGTTGCACAAATAATTTGTCCCAAACAGTTTTAACACTGTTTGAAGATGGAGTATCTAAATTTGGACTACCATACCGAGTTAGGGGGGATCTAGGGGGAGAGAATATTCGAGTTGCCCGCTTTATGATTACTATGAGGGGTGTAAATAGAGGTAGCTTCATAGTGGGAAGGAGTGTTCATAACCAACGAATTGAGCGGCTGTGGGCAGAGCTCAACAGAGTAGTCATACACTACTACAGTGACTTGTTTCACTGGATGGAAAATCAGGGAATATTAGAATCTATAAGAGGGTACCACATTTATGCTCTTCATTATGTTTATTTGGGCAAGATCAATAGATCTGTCACAGAATTCATGCACCAGTGGAATAACCACACCTTGAGTACTGAAGGACATCGTTCTCCTTACCAGTTGTGGACTGAAGGAATGTTGCAGAACAGTACTGTTCTTCATGATGTGCCTGTATCAGAATATGATATCGATGGTGCTCAAAATCCAGACTATGATACCAATGACCATATATTGCATGAAAATACACTGCTGTCTGAAGAGCAAATAAACTACCTCCAGTCAATGGTAGATCCGAGCACTGATGATTTAAATTATGGAATAGATCATTATATGTTCATGTGTCATATTTTACAGAGCGTTTTTGGTTATGAAGCGTGATGTTTGACGTCACATAGAAGTACAAAAAAATCTTTCTACTGCTCATCAAATATTACATTTAAAGAGTGGCCCAACAGTCACACACTCAGGATTCCTGAGTGTAAGACTGTTCATCAAATTGAACTGTATATGGTCACACAGAATGCACCTCAGATAGATGGGAGATTTTCAGGGTGATTTTTAAAGCTTTTTGCTCCACAGCAAAAGCTTCTCCAGATTTTCTGAAAGTAATTGTAAAAGTTTAAAGGTGCAAATCTAGCCAGAGACAATGTAAGTATGGAAGAGAAATAAAATTATTTTTTGAAAACATGCTTTTTTCTTTTCTAAGTCATCTATATCATAGAATAAAATATGCCTTGGTTTTATTTTTGTGCCATGTTAAAAATTTCCATGTAATCCTCTATACCTTGCTTTTTATCTTCAGTTTGCGTGTTTATTTCCACTGTAACCATTTAATTTTAAATATTACACATTTTCTTCAGAAACAGACATGCATTATTTTTAAATGTAATAACATTCACATCTTACTTATAAGATGCCAATGGGCTCAGTAATACCTACAAAGTGAATTGCTAAATAAAATGATAGAAAACATATATTGTAATGCAAAAACATTTACTTTAAAAATATAATAAATCAACTTGTCATTTTATTTCAAATTATTAATTTTCAAATATTCATGCACTTAACAAAAGAACCTGTCAAAGTATGTGATCAAAATTGTTGCTTTTAATTCTCATTCAACATCTACAATTATTATACTTTCCAGTTTTTGTAATAATCAAGTAACCTCTTTATAATAACTATAACTGTGTTGACAAGTTAAAACACAACATTTTACCAGTTATTTCTACTGTTTTTGTAATCTACAGTACCTAGTGTTCCATGCTGTGCTTCAGGTTTCTCCATATCCATGTTTGAGTTTCCTTTAGTTGCAATAGATTGGGGGGGGGGGGGGGGGGCTTGGGATTGGTAGCTCGCTGCTCACAATCCAGATACTGCCACAGGTGCTCAATCGGACTGATGTCTGGGCTTTGGAGCACCGAGGGGAAAAAAGTGGAATGCTTTGATTTGATTTCTCTTCCGGACTGGTCACATGTAAGGAGTGGTATGTAGCGCTATCCTTCTGAAGAGTATGGGCATCAAATCTTGGCACAGCAATAGATTTTTCTTTCAAATGTTAATGCACCGTGCAGAATTGAGATATCCTTCAATAAACATCTAGTAGTGTGTCTTGTGTGGCCACAGTCTGAAAAGGAATGAAGGCATTGAACTTCCATGGGTGCCCCACAGCCCAGACACAAATCCAATTGAGCACCTGTGTAAGTGCCTGGCTCGTCAGCGGAGATAAACCCATCCACATCCCACACACCAATATGTTGGAACTAAAGGAGACTCGCACCGATCTGGAGAAACCTGGACCAAAGAATGACGCAACACCTAGTAGATTCAATGCAGGTTAGAGGCTCTTTGCACTGCAAAAGGTGGCTCAACCAAGCGCTACAATAAAGTATATCGCTTTTGTTTTTATTAGTCAATTTCAGAACCAAACTAACATTAACTAACAATTTATCGGGATGGCCAAATTATTATAGCAGGACACCATGTATACACATGTAAACTTCTGGAGTATGAGCAAATTGTTTAGGTAACTAAATTCAGTGTGAAACAATTATTTTAAAATAAAACAATACATTTCTGTGCACTTCCTGTTTTTGTTAAACTGCAATCGCGGGCAAACATTTGAAATCCATTTGCAGAAAAGGTAAATAATATGATTGATATTGACTATCTATGAAGAAATTGTAATAAAATGAATTTGTCTTTTGAGACCATTTGTCTATAAGCAAATTTGGCAAACAGTCACATTACATTCCTTTTTGTTAAGAAAAGTTTGCATACCCACATCTATAATTATGAAAACGTATCTTTCATTAACTAAAAATGTGTGAATTACATTGTTGACACAATTACATTTTGCAAACAAATAGCTGCTACTACACAAACATTTCTATGGTGGCTCACTGAGGACATGAGAACAATGGCAACCCTTTCTATAAATATGCAACTGCTTTCTGGCTGCAGGTGCCTTATAAAATCAATGAAGACGCTTATTAACTTGCATTTAGACTAAACAACCATGTGTTCAAAAACTGGTTTACAACCACATCTTGTTAAATTAACCAAAACAAAAATAATTGTACAATAGTGTGGTTGTCCCAAACATTTGCACTGAACTGTTTTATACTTAAGGTGACCATATGACTCCATGTTCAGTGGGACAGTTCAGGCTTTTTAACTCACACTTCATTGCATTCTGTTAAGTGCAGTACTACTTCTCTTAAACAAGTAATGAGGTACCCGAGTAAAACATACCTAAATGCATTGAGATGCGAGTTAAAAAGCCTGAACTGTCCCAAACTGTCCAACTGAACATGGAGTTGGTAAGAGTATGAAGGACTGCCTCAGGGGTGACCAAAGCCTGGAGAGTTGAGAATAGCAAAATCCATCTGCTTCTTAAATTCATCAAAGGACTTCAAAATTGGTAGCTTTAAAATATTGCAGCATGTGTTAGCTTGTGGAAAGTTGGAGATATATCCTTCATTATTCTCATGCAGGAACTCAACAGACGGTTGTGGTTGAAAACCAAGAGGTGGCTCTTTGTCTGCTCCTGTAATGAATGCTAGAATCTGTCTTAATGACACGCTGGAATCCGCATCTGAAAATAAAAATAGTGAAAAATAAAAGTAAATAATTATATAAATGCATAAACAAGTGTTGTGCATCAAAGTTAAACTTTCTTTTGCAAAATTATACACATGGATTACATCATATTCTTTAAAATCATTTTACATTCAAACAATTACCACACTGTAAAAAGGGATATTAAGGCATTTGTGGTATTTTTATATTCCAACACTTTATCTAAATATGAAAAATGTGTATTTATTTTTTTAAACGTTAAATATTCCTACATTTTTTCCCCCCAAAGCTTGCTGGTGGCTGTGGTACAGAAAACAATTAATGTAGTGAAAATTGACGATGCTTTAGGTCTTGTCCCAGCCCCGCGACTGTCACCTTTATGAATACCATAATATAGTAAATGTCTTTCATATAGGTCTGAGCCAAAGTATATATCTCAGAATGGCAAGTCTGCAATTGATGGCCATGGCTAGTCACCTTAGGTGCAACAAACTTGATCCCTTCAATATGAAAGTAATTACTTGCTTATTAGCAGGTGTATATTATTGGGCTGCATGTTTGACTGCAAGCATTTTAGAGTGTTTGGCTTATTACAGTTTTGGGGATTACGATTTTGGTATGAAAATTTGGTTCCTAGGACAGCTTCAGGTGACAAGTGACTCAACCTAGCTGTATACAGGGATTTTGGGTGAAGGTAACCTTACACTTTCTTGCAGAAAAAGTACATATTACATTTAAACCATATCCACTTTGTCAGCTGCAATGACCCAGCAGCCCTTCCACATTGCTGCAAGTACATTATCTTTACCTTCCACATCCTGTAGGTAATCTCTCCAATAGCCCACAATTCTTTGTTCCTCACGTCTTTTATTACTTCCAGCAGTGCTGAATGATATTTTGAACAATTCTGAAAACTGTTCAGATGTGAGCACTTCCTCCCTCCAGCAAAATGAATTGGCAAAAAGAACAGGATGTGCAACAATGGCGTCAAGCACACCAAGCGTCTTCAATCCCTCTTTTAACCTAGGAAACATATATAAAGTACATGAAAAACAGAATGCCTGCTTCTTTCTTCATGTTAGTGACCAGTCAACACATACCGTACTAATAAATAAAGTTGGACATCAGTTCAGATATTTCTTACAAAACTACACAGAATATTTTCTACATTTACTGTGACAGTGTACTTAACATGTTTTATAAATCTAAACAAACTATTACTCACAGTTCAATGTGAATATTGCTAATGTAAGCATTAATTAAATGGTTGAACAGGTATTTGCTACACTCTCACTCCATATTTAATATACTCATGTTTTCAACTGACAAGTATAAATATAGTAATCTACTGAAATGCATGACAAAATAAATGTACCTTTCCAGGGAATTTCTTGTTCGGCCACAAACATACCACTTCATGAAGTCTTGTACAAGTACATCTCTGTCTTGCAGATTTTGTAAATAGCGGTAACATCCTGCCACATGCAGAAGGTTGCAGTGCTTGGCTGCAACATCTTTAAGCCCCTCTAGTGTTGACACATTCTCCATCTGAAAAAGTCAAAACATAAGTATAAAACTTAACTCAGAATTGGTATGACAACATCATACCAGCCAAACCTTTATAAAAACTAGTGTGTGGGGGGAGTGTATGAGAATAACATGAAGCATGGCAATAGTCACAAACTGCTAACACACAACAAATCTATGTAAAGAGGAATATTTTCCAATAATACATTAGTATTATTATTAATAGTGGTACACAGATTCTCATTAAATGTATTCAAGTTAAAACTTTGAACGCACCTCCAAAATTATCTCTGCAATATCACAATCACAGATGTCTTTCACAGAAGGTGTGACCTGCTGAGGGTCATAGGCTAGACTGTCATATAATGTCCGAGAAAAAAAGTTGGGGGATGGTCCGCCATGCACCAAAGATATGGCTATAATTCTTCCAGCCAGAAAGTAATCATCATCACGTAATGCTATTGAAATACATAAAAGAATGAAGCATGTGAAAAAATTATAGATGGGTGTATTGCAAGAAAATTAAGATTAAAAAACAAATTAAATACCTAAAACTGCAATTACCTTGGGAATCGCAGGTCAAATTTTTCCAGTCTTCTGAACCTTCATATATTTTACTGTTATGTAGTGTCTGCATTAATAAAGTTAGAAATTCCCTTGTAGGACCACCTCTGTCCACAGCTCCTTCCGAGTTGCCATCTGAGTCAGTAAACATTACAGACATTCTATTTTCTGGCTTGTATGTTTTGCGCTTAAATCCACGAAGTGCACCATCCCATATATTTATTCTATCAATATTGAACTTTGAAACTGCATCTTCATCTATTTGTAGGGCAAGATTTGTGATAACATCATGAAGAGTTACTTGATCTCTAAAAGAAAAGAACATTTAGGTAGTTTTTGCTAAAAATATAAAACACTATATTTTTTGTCTGTATACGATAGGGTTCACTTGAGCATTGCAAAAATATTAGTGGGAGAAATGCAATCATTTTGACACATTATAAATATTTTGAAAAAAATACCCATCATGTAAGCGGACAGATGAATTCTCAGCAAACTGTACTCCTTCTTCATCACTTGAAGAATTAAGCTCAATACAATCATAGATAAGCGATGTATACTGCCTAAAATAAAAATAAATAAAAATATATTTTATTGAAACTCTTCTGCTTACATACACGTTCCTCCTAAATTCAATGGTAACAAAGCTGGTGTTACACTGGTGTTACATTTATGGTGACAAACTGAGAAAAATGAAGCAATATCTTACTTGTAACAATCTGATCCTTTTTTCTCCAGAACATTACTTTCCAAAGTCATGGCAGATGTAGACTGAAACAGTGTAGTGTGTATTTTAGATGCCTCTACACCAAATGACACTGGTGTCTGTGTTAGTACAGAGTCTGCAGAAACACAAACATCCTGTACTGCATGAAGATCATTACTGTCCAAGCCTAGATAGTTTGGAAATGTGATTCCAGCATTATGCAGACCATCTGGATTGGATGTCACAGGTTCAGAGGAACACCCAAGTATTTCATCTGCAACTAGTGTCTCTTCACGAATACAGTTAGGATCCTGAGAATTATCTGGCACATTAGTTTTATCCCAGTCTTCCTAAAATGGCAAAGTAATGAAATAAATGAATAAAAACTTAATAATGTATGAATATTCAAAATAGAAAATCTATTTGTTTTATTATACATTACATCAAAAGCATACTTATTTTTAAAAGTAAAAAATCTGTGGTATTATTTTCTTTAAACAGGATAAAAATTATTCCTGAAACAGAATTGTGTAACTGCATTACGATGACAGATGATGCCAAAGAATGCTTAATTTATTAATAAAGATGGATACTGTTTCTCTGACAATTCCTCAAATACACAATTTCAGATGAACAGATAACTTATTACTGTCCCTGACAAATTATAGAAAAGTATAATATATGATTTGCATGTCATCTACCTAGAAGTAACACAGCAAAACTTCTAAACCCTAGTAACTTAATCCTAAAATAGACATGAGGCAAATATTTCACAAAACATGAAAAATAAAACTTACAGGTTGTTGGTCCAGCCTTTGCAGATCCAAGATTTCAACCGAGGGGCGAATATAGACAGAGCGTTGCTTAAATATTTTGTTCATCATCCAACCATTGAGTGTTTGGTTCCTCATTAGAGAAGGAGCTATCAGTTTATTGTGGCAAGCCATGAGTATTTCCAAACTGTAATTAAATAAGGTTTTTCTTGCATTAAATCTAAGATATTTGGATAGCGATCTTGCAAAACGTTTTTCAACAACCACCAATAAATAATTAAAGCAAAACATGTTTTAAAACACTTGTAAAGTGCAAGCAGTGTGGCACTTTTTGTATTTATTTTTCACACATAATACAAGTGTAACAAATACACAGTGGATTTTAATATTAATAGTATAACTATTGTAAAAATCCACAGCACAACACTTTACCTATATAGCACTAAACTGCAGAACATCTATAGTACATCTTAACGTATATCTGCCCTGTAGCATTAGTAATAATAAACATGCATACTTAGCTCCTGGAGGAAGATGACTGCTGAAAGCTGATCTAATATTCTCTAGAAGTTCTTCAGCCGACCACTCCTTGTGGAATTCAAAGGCATTCATCACATGCCCACTTTCATAGAGTAATTGCTTGGTTCCGTGTTTTACAACTACATTGTTGTGAGGTCCGCCCAGCAATACTACCTCCTTTGTAAAAGTAGCAGGACCTTTGAAAGTTGGTCGCCTTCTTAAACAAAGAAATATATCACATTATTTTCATAACATGTGCATTTATTCATTCATGTATATAGGCTTACTTTTGTGAAAATGTAGTACTCGTTCAAGTTACATTTCAGTATGGCTGTTTCAAGCATCCATTAATGTATACAAATATAAATTACTTAAAATAATAACAATAATATAACAACATAGCTCACACATAAACTAAACTTAACTTTTTTTCCCGTTACAAAAGCCTGTTACGAATTTATGAATTACCACTTCTTTTGGCGTGCATGCACGTATTTGGTTTATCGTGCCTAGGTGTATAGGACACTACCGTGTGGCCTACACACAAAATGCGTGTTATTAAAATTTAAAACACACTTGAAAATAATAAATATAACTAGGTAATGCTTACTTTTTGGTTGGTTGGGTTAATCTTTATGGTGGTCGTATCGTTGACCTCGTGAAATAAGATGATGCAAGACTTGACGTGTTACTGATTTCGGAATGTGTAGGCCCGGCGGCAACTGATGAAGCTGGTCTCAAAAAAATAGTTTTTAATTCTTTTTCCACATTATTTTCATTTACGACTTTGTGCATCCTGCGACCCCCGTTTTCTAAAACATTTGCTAAAGTTGTTAACAGGCTCCTATCACCTGCCAGTTTGTCGACTAAATCAATTACAGATTTCGCGGACTCTGCCATTACTGAAGATAATTATGAAATGACGGTCACAGAAGCACGTGCATTTGTTGCTGTGTCACGTGTCAATTCTTAAAAAAAAAAAGTTTGATGTATTCAGTTTGCTGTATATCCACACAAGTTTGATGTATTCAGTTTGCTGTATATCCACACAAGTTTGATGTATTCAGTTTGCTGTATATCCACACAAGTTTGATGTATCCAGTTTGCTGTATATCCACACAAGTTTGATATATGTTATACCCATTCTGATATATGCTATATCCATTCTGATATATGTTATATCCATTCTGATATATGCTATATCCATTCTGATATATGTTATACCCATTCTGATATGTGCTATATCCATTCTGATATATGTTATACCCATTCTGATATATGCTATATCCATTCTGATATATGTTATACCCATTCTGATATGTGCTATATCCATTCTGATATATGTTATACCCATTCTGATATGTGCTATATCCATTCTGATATATGTTATACCCATTCTGATATATGCTATATCCATTCTGATATATGTAATACACATTCTAACATATGCTATATCCATTCTGATATATGCTATACCCGTTCTGATATATGCTATACCCATTCTAACATATGTTACACCCGTTCTGATATATGTTATAGCCAAAAAGTTGAAATTTTGAATTGAACGGCCCCTCATAGCTACCTCCTCAATTGTGTTGCAGCTCCAGCTATTTCTTACAGTTTCCCATGTTGCTGTATTTGTATTGTCTCTCAACCTCAGGGTTCTTATGTTATTGATAACTTTTTAACTCACTAGCTCCAAAGCTGTGATTGTTGGATATGTGTTATGATGATGACTACTACATTTAAGAACGTGTACAAAGTTAGGTTAAGACGTATTGAAATAATGAGTAAACTTGTAGTGCACCATGATTTTCTGCAATACTGCAATAACTGCATAGTACAGTTTGGATAAACAAAGCTTAAAAAGGGGTTAAAGCAATGACAGCCTGTTTTTGAACATAACGACTAATTTGGTTGAAGTCAGACTCAGAGTGGAAGCAGTGCAACTTTCTTACAAACCTAGAACCTTAAGAAAGCAAAATACCTGTCATATAATAGCTAGAACAACAAGGCTCATCTAGTTTAATTGGAGGAACCGGTCTCCCTCGCTCGTATAAACCATGTTTGTGACACTGTAACTTCTGAAACAGCAGTTTTCTTTTTAATAAAGTTGTCTAATTGGAAGTTCTTGCAGTGGCACACTACGAGCCCATGGGCAGGATTTTCAAAAGTTTGTAAATGATAACTCCAGTGTTAATCATGAAATCGGTATGTAGCATTGATTTTGGCATTTTCAAGCGGTTGTTATGCCTATTTCGTTATTAAATAATCGTCCGAAATAATGTTAATATCTTAATGAGCTGTGCTTCTTGCAACAATTTATTTTGTTTTCTTGGGAATTTAAAAGCACATTTAAATCTGTGCTAATTGTCATAATTTATCAGGAGTTAATTTGCACTTGGAAAAGAAGGGTTTTAATTAACGAAACAGGATATAACTCACCTTGAAACAAAAATTTAACAGATCGCGGCTGACTATACAGAGAGAGAGAGAGTGTATAAGGCCAAAGTTAATTTCATACAGACAACCTAGATAATTCAATATTTTGTAGTTATGAAAATATTTTAGCCTTTTCTATACTTGTGGTTATGAAGAAGATCTATTCACTTGTTTTAACCATTTGTAACCTTACAGAACATTTGTTGTATTGCTAAAATGATATACTGTTATTTGCACAAAGTGTAATGTTAGTACCAAGAAATTATCAATGCAATTGTATCCTATTTTAATTCTGCATATGTACATTATATGACTCCCCCCACACTTTATGTACAATGTACACTTTCACTTTCACACATTTGTATGCATATAAAATGTTCTTATAATACTGTAAGTGTTCAGTGGCTACTTAGTTCTAATCATGTTGCGTTTCATGGAGGCAAGCAAAGAGTACTAGAGAAAATGCATGATTAGAAGATTCAACAAACTATTAATTATAAACAAATTATGTATGGGTAGGGAGTTATATCGTAATTTTAAAAGCTTAAAAAATAAATAATTAAGTGTTAAATACATGGCATACATGTATAATATAGCTAACAACTACAAACACAAATGACACTTCAAATGTATTTATTTATAGCCTACAATCGTACATACTAAAATACAGACATAAGAAAATGAATTCCAACCAATATACACAGATGGCTTACAGTATTTTTTTTTCTCTTTAAACCAAAAAAAGATTGCAAAATGTACATTAAAAGAGTTGTATATAGTAAAGCTTCATTTTGACAACTGGTAATCGTTTTGTGATTTGTATCTTTGTTCTATTTTGTTTTTGGCTCTTAAGACACTATTACAAAATCTTTTAAATGAATACATGAATACCGGTAGTAAATATGTATTTGTTGTTGTGAATTTGGTGTTGTTGACAGCTACCAAGATTAAATCCATAATATAAATAAGTAAGAGACAGTTATAAAATCAAAATGAAGTTAGTCTAGATTATAAAGATTCTTCATTCCTCTATTTTGATTATGTTGTGTACTTTTCTTTCTTCTGCTTAACCTTATTCATACAATATTCTTTTTTTTTCCAGTTTTAGTGCCAGTTTCACATTCTCCTTTTCTGCTTTTCAATGCTCACTGCAATATAATGAAGCACTGTACAGACTACCAACCTTTGCTGGATATTGTCAGTAACATTTAAGGGAGTCAAGCGACTAGCAGTAGTCGTGAGCCATTGCACTTCGATGAGTCTGTTTGTGTTGCAAAGTAGATCCTGCAGCTGGTTCCTGAGTAGTACCAAATCAGATGATAGCTCTTTGCACAGTAGCACTATAACAAGCTAATACCATACATAAGCATGGTAATAGCTGGGTAACTACCCATGGTTACTGCTCTTCCACTGTAACTGCTGGAGGAATGAGGTGTAATTACATTGAAACAACCTGTGCCATTGTCCTGCTATGTAAATACATATTTGTAAATACCATGTAAATACAGATTTGATGAAATTGCACAGTAGTTACCCTGCAAGAGGATAAACAATTCGTAATTACCCAGGTATTAAATGGCTATACATGCCCTCTAAAATATGGATCAATAGTGTCATTGCTAAGTCTTTTACCTGCAAATTGAGCTTTTCTGTCTGAATCTAAAAAAGAATATGAATGTTAATCCTCCTCTTATGTTCAGAATGTAGATATGTCTGTTGTGTTTCCGGTCATATTGACCAGGTGCAATTTCAAACTAATTAAAATAGCCTTGAATTTATCTTTTTTTTTTCTTTACATTGCTTTTTGTGTTAAACATATAGAAAATATTATTAATGTAAACTCTCATTATAATAAACTCAAAGATACAGCTAGATTTTATGGAAAACTTGGTTGTATTTCTGGAAGGAGAATCCGCCCACTAATCAACACATCATATCCAAGCGCCATCAAAACTCAAGTGTGACTTGCAGTCACAGGGAGACGGACATCTTTAGAGCCTGGAGGAAGGGCTACCTTCAGCCATGCATTCCCTAAGGTTTCCTCCTACCATCGAGTTAAAAAAAACTTTTCATGAAGTACTAATAATAACTATGGTACATTCATTTGCCACATTTACATTCAACATAAACAGTGTTATTTATAACAAAAAAACACCTCAGCCCTGCCACAATGCATAACAGGTAAGATGTATGGAAGTATTATGTTAGCTGAAATCACTCAAAGTGTTTATTTAACAGTAACAGTACATTGAGATAACTTAATGATTCATCTGAAACTTGACGTAAATTAAGGTTTCTGATGGTGCAATAAAAATTTATCTGTCTGGAAATTTCCATTTCAGCATCCACAGGAACAGCAATACAATCACCTTACAACCCATCTGAGAGAAGAATATGACGAAACAGCAATGCAATCACCTTACAATCCATTTGAGAGGAGAATCTGTGACAAAACAGCAATGCAATCACCTTACAACCCATCTGAGAGGAGAATCTGTGACGAAACAGCAATGCAATCACCTTACAACCCATCTGAGAGGAGAATCTGTGACAAAACAGCAACGCAATCACCTTACAACCCATCTGAGAGGAGAATCTGTGACGAAACAGCAATGCAATCACCTTACAACCCATCTGAGAGGAGAATCTGTGACAAAACAGCAACGCAATCACCTTACAACCCATTTGAGAGGAGAATCTGTGACGAAACAGCAACACAATTATCTTACAACCCATCTGAGGGGAGAATCTGTGACGAAACAGCAACGCAATCACCCTACAGCCCATCTGAGAGGACAATCTGTAATGAAACAGCTTATTCAATGAGCTCCTCATTACCTCAAGATCTACACATTCACACTCTGATTATGGTCTTTAGTACATGCTCAAGAGCAAGCGCTAGGCTTAGCCTGTGCTGAGTGTTTTCAGTCGTACATTTCAAATTACACTGACATGTCATTTTCAGGGATAAATGACTCACAAAAAACACATATGCAAATCTATATGGGGCAGAAACGTTGTTGCTTGTATAAAACAAATGTTTTCTTTTAAAATGAAGTGAACAATTGAATAGTTTGCATACTGTTCAAAACAATATCTTTGTGATCTATTAAGAAAAACATCTGTAGGGTGTCACAAGGCTGGCTGAGTGGTGACACGTCAGACCCGGAAGAAACAGACAGACAGAGACAGCGAGGTTGGTGAAGCTGAGCACTTGGTTGTGCTCAGCATTTAATAAACAAAATAAGAGCACACAAAAACACAACACGGCACTTGAGGCCAAAATAAATAGACGAACAAAACGCACTAACACACAAAACAAGTGGACGAACATTAAACAAGTACCGTGCTGGCACTTCCAGCACGCTGTAGCAATTGTTATTTTTCCTTAACTGTATTTCTCCTTTCTCTCTTTCCCGTTCTCCACTCTCGAACACCCAACCCCGATTGAATGAAACGTGCATCTATTTATACTGTTGTGCTGGGATTCAATTGCTAATTAATTATTCACTTGAATCCCAGCACGTGAATTAATTATGTGCAACCTCGTGCGCGCATATTACTTACTTTAAATGCACGTGCAGTGATGTGCAATCCCGTGCCTAAATACAATTATACAATTTAAATACCACGTGAAACACAGACCCGTTTATATCCCGTGTACCAATCTTTATACACCAACATTAACACACGCAACATACAACACAGAAATGCACACAGGGGCGGAGCACATTGCCACAAGGGTTACAGACAAGTTCTGGCCCTATAGAAGGTTAGGCTGAAATAACTATTTATCAACACAAAGAACAATTAGGGGGACTTGATTGAAGTCTTTACATTTTAAAAGGACAAAATGAACCCTAAGCAGAGAACAGTATTTATAATGTAATATATAACATGTCATTTCCCACTAATAACAATATCTTGTGAAAATGTCAAGGTCAATTTATAAAGCTATTATAAAGTATTGTATAAGACATGTTAATTACATATAAGTATCCTATTATGTAGGTTATTGTATGTTTTATAAATTACTTTATTACAACTATATATAAATATATGAATCACCCCAAGAACCTTTCATTCACTATTTTAAAGCATGCCACAATGCACTTTGGTTCCCTACCTTTATATATAATTTGTTCCCATAGCTGCCAATTTGAAAAGTATGCTTAAAATAATGACCGATTGATGATATCTATGAATAAATACAGCCTTATTTTGCCTGTTTTCATACTTGTTTTCTGATTTGGTGTGTGTTGATGTAAATTAAGCATTGCCATTATAATAATTGTGTTTACCAGAACATAATCTCAGAATGACAATGACCAGTTTTAGCAACCCTTAGAACATATGCCATGGCAAGAAACATTTTTACTTTTTTATACAACACAAAGCTTTCCACTTCTAATATTTTAAGTTATTTTCCAATTAACCATCCAGCCTTGCTAATATCACTCAAATTCGTAATCACACATTTATAGATTCTTCAAAATGTACCTTATGTTGTGATCTTAAATGTTTATAAATACCCTTAAAGCAGTTTGTTTAGCCTTCACCACACTGGTGACATTAAGTGTATTATTACAGTCTTATTATTTCTAATCCTACTTTATAATGGTTAATAACATATTATCAGCATATTAATAGCATATATTTATAGATTGTTCATAACCACCTGTAATGGATACCTAAACTAAAGTGTTACCTGCATTTGCTACCAGGATTGAGGCACAGTAATGGCAACAATGAAGAGACATTAAACACCTTTGCATTTTCAAAACAATTCAGAAAGCGTCTAAAAAGTTTCCTCTATGTGATTATTTCAAACATTTTGCAGGCACCTTGAGACAGCCTGTGGCAGTCTGGCTCGCAGTGGTGAGGTTGATGACGTCACGGACCAGGAAGTAACTCAAACCAAAACAGTGGATGGGCGGGTGAAGCTGAATGCAATTGCATTCAGCGTATTTAATAAACAAACAAATGATTTTCACAAAAAACAAAACAAAAGGGCACGAGGGCCAAACGAATAAACAAACAAGTAAGTGTCGTGCTGGATTATTCCAGCACGTTTTAGCAATTTTTTTTTAATGTTGCTCGCTCTCTCCGCTCCTCGCTCTCTCTGCTCCCTGTACTCTCCTCTATACACCCAACCTCGAGTGCAGAGAGCTGCAGGTTTATATACTCTGGCCGAGGGATTAACTAGTTGTTAATTATCTTATTATCCCTTGGCCAGAGTCTGCACGCGTTTGGTAAGGATGCATGACTGTCAGATAGTTAAATAATCAGTAGCTGATCAGCCATGCATCCTCACGGGGTTTTTAAATATAACAATAAAAGACGCGGTGCTTTTACCCGCGCCGCAAACAAAAATACAAATAATAATACATAGGGGCGGGACACTCCCCCACACAGCCTTTATTAAAAGAAGCAATTTTATTCATGCTCTGCTTTCTGGTGAAAAAGAGAAAATGTGCAGAGTTGTATAATAAGGTGACTAAAATTACTGATCCCTTAGATTACAGTGACCTAGAGCCAATCTGTTTGCAGAAACCATTTGCAGAAAGTATTACTCAAAACAAATTGGAACTAAATCGCAAATGTGTAGAAAATGGAATTGCCAGCACAATTGCTCTGCATATGTTTTGCAAAGTGACGGCAGTCTGCAATTGACAAATGCAGACAGATGTCAAATCTTAAGAGTGCACACACAGACTTATGTATCGGGAGAGTAAAGAGGTTGTAGCTAATAAAATAATTTCAACAAATATTACCTGTCATGAATTCCCATCCACTGTGGATTTTTTCCACTTAAAAAAATAACATATGGTACTATAGCAGGAAAGCTGCCACTTTGCCTGACTTATTTTCAGATAATCTGCTGCACTGCACTGCATGTCATTTCACCTGGAGAATGACATTCTCTCGAACCCTGCAACACCTTATTTTCTGTCTTAAACCAACCAGATGCTTCCCCCTTGACATGCTTTGACCCCAAAGAGACAGATATGGTAAAATGACCAAGGAAGTGCAAATGTAACAAACTACTTGAAAGTAGACATGCTAATCAAGAGCTTTTTACCAAATAAATATACAGGTAGTGGACCAAAAAATGGAAACACCAATGTAAAGTCACTTAATAGGGCATTGGGCCACTATGGTATCCCGCTCTGTGGATTTCTCAGCGTCCAGTGGTTAAGTCCATTGTCAGACACCATACAGAAATAACTTATATTTGACATATATTACAAGCAATACATGTTACACTTATATGCCTCTTATTTTTCTTTATTTGTTTTGTATGTGTATACATATATGTTCATATGTAAATTGTATGCAGATTGGTTATAAATATATGCCCTTCATTTGGTGAATGTTTTATACAAATCTCTATATATTTTCATATATTATCCATTTTCCAAGTAAGAAAAATGAGAAAATGAAGTCTGCAGGTACATTTCTGCCTGTTTCACTGTGTGCCTTTTCATGAAAATGTGTTCATTTAAGAAAATATTAGTACACATTTAATCAATGAAACAACAATCCAGAATACAGTCACTGTTCAGCCCAGCACTTGAAAAAGCATAACCCAGGCATTTCTGCCACACCTGACAGGACTTACCATTGTTATTGGGGTGGAGAATGGTTTTATTTTTGCCAAATGTGCTGTAGAAAGTTATGTAAGAATTACTATTATGGGTATTTACTTGATGCAGGCTGTGATCAAAGCAGCAGGGCTTCTTTGTATACTATGTGATCAAAATATTAAACTTACAAATAGCCAAGTTTGAAAAAGTAGCAGCTATTTAAACATGCATAGAAAGGAACAAATTAAAGAATAAACCTGTATTAAATAGCTTTGTTAAACAAGGAACAATTGAGGCTTATCCTTCCCTGCCATCATCCACGCAGCTTAGAAAGTCGTTACTCTCTCTCTGTCGTCATGATCTATGTGGTGTAGCAGCACATGCCATACACATTCCACACGTTACAGGAAGTGCCCGTCTAAAACATTGTACGACTTTAACAGGGGGGGAAATCCCCTTTTCATGTTAAAAAGACGTACATTGCTGTGGGATAGCGACAACACCAGGAGTGATCTCTTAAACCTAATTCACTGAGCAAAATCTGTTTTAAAAAAATGAAAATTTGAAAATGGAAAAAAAAAATGTTGGTTCCACGAATTTGTTCAAAAATACAAATACAGGGCTAACATCAGCTTGCTGCAAGATTTACATAACGAAGTTCCAGAAAGTCCCGGTGGACAGCTCTGGGAAATGTGTTGAACTCATATGGATTAACGAAACTGGTTCATCAATAACAAGAACATATTATATACTGTATAGTTGTAGTCAAAAGTCAAAAGTTTACATACCCCAATGGAAATTTATAATTTCTAGAATTTTCTCAAAAAACATCACTACATGAAAAATCTTTTGTAACAAATGTTTTGCTTTAGTGGATGAGGAAAAAAAGTTTCATACAAGGAAAATGAAATTAATAGCTAGTTGAGGCACCTGTTGAGGGACTTTGACTAGGCCATACCAGAACCTTGATTGTATTTTTCTTTAACCATTCTGAAGAAGATTTTGTGCTTTGGATCATTGTAGTGTTGGAATGCCCAGTTGCACTTTAAGCCAAGTTTTGTAGCGGAGGGTTTCAGATGATTGGCAAGTATCTATGGTATGCCATGGAATCCGTTTTACCATGTACTGGAACTAAATTTCCTGTGCCGTTAGTGGAAAAACAGCCTCATAGAAGGATATTACAACCTCCATGCCTGTCATGGTATTCTTTTTTTGTATGCCTCACCAGACTTTATTATTATTATTATTATTATTATTATTATTATTGTTATTGTTATTGTTATTATTATTATTATTATTATTATTATTATTATTATTATTATTATTATTATTTATTTCTTAGCTGACGTCCTTACCCAGGGCGACTTACAGTCGTAAAAAAAAAATACAATACTTTCGCCAAATGTAACGATGATCAGTGTAACCAAAATAGATGTTTTTTTTTGTTTCACCACTCCACAAAATCTTATGCCTAACCCTTTTATACTTTCTAAGAATGTTTACCTACAATCCAGCATTTTGTAGACTTTTCTAGAATTAGGTTCTGTATTATCATATTGAAATTTCTAGCACCTTGTAGACAATAGTATCATAGCATCAAAGGGTATGAATACTTTTGATTTAGCATTTTTTGATTTTTGCAAAAAAAAAATGCTGAAATAACATCTATTTCTTGTAACTTTTTTTTTCCTCATCCACAAAAGCAACATTTTTGCTACAAAAGAATTTTCCTAAAAATCTTTGTTTTCGAGAAATTTCTAGAAATTATAAATTTCAATTGGGGAATGTAAACTTTTGACTACAACTGTATATCAGCAGCAGAAGCCTTTGGATATATTTTATTGTAATAAAGGCGATCTATAAAATATATGCATTTGTGACAGGGTACCCCCACCCCTGTGTATATTTATATTATTTTCTGCATTGTTGGTGTTATTATGGTTATTGTTTGTGTGTATTGTGTGTGTATTATTAGTGTAGGTGTGTGGTTTACATTGCAGGGTGAAAGCTACAAAAACTTGTGGGAATGTGGCTGAAGCTGTCAATTGAATAAATATTTAAATTATTAATTAAGGCTCCAGCCACAGGTGCTAATGTAGATTTAGTTATGAGAATTTATGTCGGTGCTCGTGGTAAAGGTATGTGTTATGGAGGTTCTGTCTGAGTCTCTTGCTGGTTAGAAACAGCTTGCCAGTGACGTCATCCTGTCACAGCATTATACTTGTAAATGTGATATATACTGTACTGGAATTAATTTGTCTGAATCGGTCTTTAGACCTGAAGTGTAAGCTAACTCTGCACTGAAAGGTTAAAGAGAGCAGGTCGATTGCAAAAGAACATGTACTGTCCATTCAAGAAACAACCCATCTGAAACTACAGAGGTCAAATGGTGCACCTGCCAGGCTAAGTAAAGTACTGTATATATGTGCTGTTTGAAACGGTCATGGACCTGTAGGCTGGAGGCGTCAAGCCTGCCATAACACAAGCTAATTAGTCCTGTGATCAAGATGCTTTAACTAGTATGTTAAAAACAATGACATTCAAATTCTCAAGCAAATCATGTTTTAGTGCCTTCACCCGTGTACACCAGTTTGTCTGCTTGTCAATGTTTCTGATAACCTTATATTTTGATTGAGCCTTTTGAAGTTATTGATGACTTAACTGTAAGTTTCTAGTTTACAAACCATTTTTTCCATGTACTATAAATGCTTCAGATTGCACCATTGCTTTTATTTATTACAGTGCCTCCTGTGGCTAGATGTAGTATTTAACGTTGCTTTGATTGGATTTTACCAGACTAGGTTTGTGAGGTTGGTATTCAAGTAATGGTGAAAGTCCCAGTTGTATGAATCACAATCCCTTTATTTCCTTACAGTTAACATCCAACCAGTCAATAGAGCATAGAGCATGACAGTGAAGCTACAGACACTGAAATACATACACATTCCCTAGAAACCTTTTAGGCACGGGAAAATCCTAGACAACGATTAGCACTGAAATATTTCTCTGTTCTATATGACATACAGGTTCAATACAATACTACCCAAACGTTTTACATCAAAGGAAAGTGGTCAAGCTTTAAAGTAACCTATTTTCAATTAATACAGTAATATTTTGCTTATTAATGTTCATTAGATCTAAATATTAATGTTGTTTAAATTATTAGGACACTGCCTGGTGATTTTTTTGCAGACAAAAACACACCAAGGAGACTCTCTTACAGTTTTACTAAATGAAATTAAATTACATATGCTGCTGTTATTATCAATAGGGCATACAGTGTTGGATACACTTGCTGATAAAATTATTAAAGACAAATTCAAATGAAAACCGGCAGACCAACCATCCAAGAAGGAGACATATTGACAGCATCCCTGTTTAATAATATGCATTTATTCTTCCATTTTCAATTTGGTTTCTTTGCTGTAATTGAAAAGACTTTATACAAAAAAAGAGAATCAACTGAGATAAAAAGGGATAATTGAATTCTGTGAAAATGGAGTCAGTTCATGAAAAGTAGTGCATAAGATTTCGTTTTTGAGCCGATGATTGATTTTTCTCGCTGTGCAGCAGGGGATAATTTGGGCTCACCGCTCCTGTGACAGGCTATCAGGGCCTGCTTGGCTGGATAGAATCAATACATTTTCACAGTGCATTGTGATAGCTTATTCCACTGACTTCCATTCCTCTGCTGGTCTCTCCTTTCCTGCTTCATTTGGAAATGCCATTAAAAAGACATCTATCTACACTAGAACACAGACGCTATAAGAAATATATTATTTATCCCTTACTTTGAACAATGCCATTTATAGTAAAATTTTCGAGATGAAATGGCATTTGGGAATTGAAAGCAGACTGATTTCCCACATCTGAGGGAGGATTCATGTAACAGCCAAACACTGCACTTGACATCGAGGGAGGGGCTTCAGAGTGTTTTTTTATTATTATTTATTTTATTTTGTAGGAAATGATCCTACTCAGGGTATGCGGTCTTCAAGAGAAGCTGCCCAATCATTTCTGAGGATGTTTTCACACCAATGGCATAATTTCACTAGATTGTAAACCAGTATCAGATGATATGTGGACTAAACGACTTCTGTGTCAGTTTGCGCAGTCCTTCCCGTCCACGGCACAATAGAATTCTATGCCGAACCTGACCTTGTTTAAAAGCCCAACGGTTGTGTCAGAAGAGAGCAGGAGAGATTTTAATTTTGTTTTAAATATGTTTCTGAAATCGGAGGGTAGTGGTGAGATGTATGTGTCGAGTTTAAATATTGCATACTCGCTAGACTTGCGTGGTGATTTATCAGATGGTGTTACTGCTACTGCTTGCCTCAGCGTTTTCTTTGTTCTGTTCTCTGACTAAATAAATACCACAGTATATTTGCCAATTTTTCTGTAATTCTTAGTGACAGAGATGAAAAGATTGTGTTGAGGGATTTAAATGCTGTTTCAGTTGTATGTTGAAAAATTTTACCTACAGAAACACTGTTTAGATAATTGTTACTATTAAGGCGTAGTAATATTAATAGACCAGGTAAGTAAGTTAGTCTATGATGTCATAGCCGTGCGGTAAGACAATAATTACCGCACGGTCATGTGATCTTGTTTAGCCAATCACAGCACTTAATTTATCCAAGCCATTTTATAAATGCCAGTTAATAACTAAAATTATACCCTGCTATAGCAAATAAATACAATGTTTCAGTGCTTCTGGCCAACCATTACGTTTCCAATAACACATGACCTGCAGCTGCCTTCAACACAATAAGTGTACAGTACCTGCACCAAACCAGATCCTGAGCTCACAACCATCAAATTCAATAATTGCAAATGATTTCATAGTAGAATAGTAACCCTAGAATGGTTCCCTTTCAAGTCGAAAATAACCATCAAGGTATGGGATATTGCCGTCAGGCAGTAGGGATTGGCTGAGCTTTATAGCAAAGCTGCCGATAGGCCTCTGCGCGAGCTGCAGTGTAAGCTCGCCTCCCTGGGAGCTTACTACACGCAGCGCGCAGAGACTCTCTTCCTCTTTTGCCTTCAGCCTATGTAGGACATTGAGCTGGTAAGTTTTCTTTCTGAGAGATTTACATCACTGATTGTACTCGTCAGCCTTGAGATTGAGAAGCTGGCTACCGCCCCTTCTCTGAGTTGATTTCAGTGTTCGCTCTACTAAGCATTATATATATATATATATGTTTATATATATATGTATATATATTTATATATTGTTTTCACTTTCACGCTTTGCTTCGGCATTGCGTTCTTTCCGCGTTGGCTCTCCGTCTTTCTCACATATTAATATTTTATTAATATTGTTTAAAATTTTTTGTTATTGGGTTTTTGCTGTACAACTGTCGCTACGCTACAAATATAATCTGCACTTTAGTGTGGCTGCAGTTACTCTAAAATAAAAAATTAAAAAAATTAAAAAAAATTTAGACTGAGACACTGTACTAGCACTTAGCGTCTCCGCTCTGCGGGTCAGCTGACGTTTCGGCGTCTAGTGCATAGCGTCTTCACGCTCAGTACACGCGCTCCGGCGCATAGCGCTTCGGTGTTTTTCGGTGTCAGTGCTTTGGCTCTTTGGTGTAGTGCTTCGGTGCATTGTGCTTAGTGCCTCGGCACTTGGGGCTCGGTGCAGGCACCTCGACGCTCGGCGCATCGGTGCTCGACGCTTGGTGCACGCACCTCGACACTTGGTGCACGCACCTCGACGCTTCGGCGCATCGACGCCTCGACGCTCGGCGTACGCACCTCGACTCTCGACGCTTCGGCGCTCGACGCTTGGTGCATCAACGCCTCGATGCTCGGTGCATGCACATCGACGCTTGGCGCACGCACCTCGACGCTTCGGCACTCGACGCTCGGAGCATCGACGCCTTGAAGCTCGGCGCACGCACCTCGACGCTCGGTGCACGCACCTCGAAGCTCGCCGCATCGACGCCTCGACGCTCGGCGCACGCACCTCGACGCTCGGTGCATCGACGCTCGGCACACGCACCTCGACGCTTCGGCGCTCGGTGCATCAACGCCTCGACACTCGGTGCACGCACCTCGACGCTTGGCGCGTCGACGCTCGGCACACGCACCTCGACGCTCGAAGCTTCGGCGCTCGACGCTCGGTGCATCGACGCCTCGATGCTCGGTGCACGCACCTCGACGCTTGGTTGGGAGCCACTCCCCCTCCTCGGGGTCGTCTTACACCCTGTCTGTCCCGCCGTCGTCTACAGCGACTCCGCCCATCAAACTGCAGATATCCAGGAGCCCCTCCCAGCTTACAGCTGGCCAGAGATCCCCAGACCATAGACGTGCTCGGGAAGGCTCTCGTAGCCCGTCTATCCGACCCCGAGGCCCCTCCCCTCGCAGGGAACGCCCTCGTCGGTCACGGTCTCGCTCCGTGTCACCCCGTCATAGGGGACGCTCTCGTTCCCCTCGTCAGGACAGGCGTTATAGGGACAAGTCAGGCGTGGCAGAGATCACATCAAAGATGGCCCAGTTTATGGACGTGATGATGGGTCAGCAATCGTTGCTCATGTCTTTGACAAACATGGCACCACGAGCCACTGACGCACAGGTCGGGCCGACTGCCAATCAGCCGGCGTTTCCGCCACAGCCTCTGGCCGCCCCGGTCGTCCAACAACCCCAAGGGGTGTGGGACATAGATGCCATCTCAAGGAATGCTTCAGAAGGGGAGCCTCTCCTTGAGGAGGACAGTGTGGAAGCTGAACTAACCTCCCAGCACTCAGAGCAAGACACTGAGTTGGAGGTGCTGGACACCAATGATCCCTTGTTGTCACTGGTGGAGTGAGCAACTCGCCACCTGGGGATTGAGTGGCCAGCCGTAGAATTACCTCGGCGGTCACTGTTTGAGTCACCGTCTGTACGGTCTCCACAGCCCAGGACGCTCCCAGCCTTCCCTGATTTTATTAAAGAGGTACAGTCCACCTGGGGGGCCCCAGCTTCTTCACCGGCAACTTCGCGGAAGGCTTCCGCGTTTGCCATGCAGGGAGCGAGTGAGGCTGGACTGGCGTCCTTTCCACCAGTTGATGCTGCCTTTGCAGCCCTGGTTAGAACACTGACGCTCTCTGGTCTAGCTAAAGACCCTGCATGTCCTAACAGACAGTGCAGGACCACGGAGGTTCATTTAAAGAAAGGCTATTCAGCGGCTACAGAGGCAATTAGGTTGTCCAACATGGCCAGCCTCCTTTCAGTTTACCAGGCGTCGCTGGTGAAAGATCTCCCGGAGCACCTGTCGGTGTCTCTGAGGGCGGAATTGGCTTTGGTCGCTCAACTCCTAGCTAAATGCACAGGCTCAAGGCAGGAGTATTGCATCCCTGGTAGTTGCCAGAAGGCAGCTCTGGCTCTCGCAGGTGAGAGTTCAAGAGCCTGACAAGGCCCCATTATTAGATGTTCCTATTACACCAGGACACATGTTTGGCCCAGTGGTTGAGGAGATGCTACAATGCTCTGCTAAAGCCCGGGAGGCATCTCAGCAGATGGCGAAGATGTGGCCACATAAGCCCTTCCAGCCTAAGCGCCAACAGGAGCACCAGTGGCGTAGAACACCACCGCAGCACCAGCCGCGGCCACGGGGTGCTAAGACCTCTCCCTCAAGTACAGCAGTGTGCGGTCAACCTCCATTTGCAAGACCGCAGCGTGGAGGGTGGCGCCCTAGAGGAGGTGGCAGGCCACGCCCTCATGGTTCTGGCCAGGCCCCTCGCGAACGAGCGCAGCCGAAACAGCCCTGAAATCTCCAGGCAGCTGTTAACCCACCCCTACACTGTCCCACAGCTCCAGTTCTGGCAACAATGCACCAACGACATCTGGGTGCGCAAAACTATATCCACCGGGCTCACCCTTCAGTTCCGGTTAAAGCCTCCCCCTTCCAGGGAGTGGTCGTAACTGCAGTGAAGGACTCGGTTCAGCCCTCAGCTCTGAATGTGGAAATAAAGGCATTGCTCAAGAAGCGTGCCATTCAACAAGTAGACCTGCTCTGATCGACCAGGGGTTCTATTCCAAATACTTCCTAGTGCCCAAAAAGAGTGTCGGGCTCCGTCCTATTTTAGATCTGCGAGTACTGAACAAATACCTGTGGGTGTTATTGTTCAGGATGCTTACGCACAGGCAAATCATCCAGTTAGTCCGACACGGCGACTGGTGCACCACCGTGGACCTGACATAGGCGTACTTTCACGTTCCCATCTGCCCGGGTCACAGGAAGTATCTGCGTTTGGCATTTCAGAGCAGGGTATACGAGTTTTGTGTCCTTCCATTCGGTCTGTCACTAGCTCCTCGAACCTTTTCGAAATGTATGGATGCCATTCTAGCTCCCTTGCGGGCTCAAGGCGTCCGACTGCTGAACTATCTGGATGACTGGCTCATCTGTGCGCAGTCGAAGGAGCAGTTGGCACAGCACACAGTGATGGTTACAGACCATCTTCAGCGGCTAGGTCTGAAGATCAATTCAGAAAAGAGCCGCCTCGTGCCGAGCCAACAGACCGAATTCTTGGGTCTGCATCTGGACTCAGTGTCCATGGAAGCGACCCTGTCGACACAAAGAGTTGCCTCGCTGGAGCGATGTCTCTCCCTGCTCAGGTTGAGAGAAACAGTCAGCATGGAGCTGTGTCAGCGCGTGCTGGGGTTGATGGCTGCCGCCTCGCAAGCCCTTCCTTTGGGCTTACTACACCAGAGACCTCTGCAGACCTGGTTCAATGCCTTCACGTTGCATCCGCGGCGAGACAAACACCGCAGGTTGAGGGTATCCCGAACCTGCTGGGAAGCACTGCGCTGTTGGAAAGTTCCGTCGAATATCCGCCAGGGCGTACGCTTGGGTCCCATCTTCCGAAGGGAGGTAATTACGACCGACGCATCCAACCAGGGTTGGGGAGCAGTCTGGAACGGGTTGGGGACTCGCGGAGTGTGGTCAGGACCCTGGAGGTCGGCCCACATCAATGCTCTGGAACTCAGAGCGGTGGACCTCGCCCTTCTAGGCAAGCACGTGTTAGTGCGGTCAGACAACACCACAGTTGTGGTGTACATCAACCGCCGGGGCGGCTTGCGGCCCCCCGGTCTTCACCGGATGGTAGCACAGATGTTGCTATGGGCACAACCGCGTTTAACCTCTCTGCGTGCAGTTCACCTACCGGGCAGAGTCAATTACGCAGCGGATCTCCTATCCAGAGGAGGCCCTCTTGCAGGCGAATGGCGTCTTCACCCTCAGTTGGTAGAGCGCATCTGGGAATGGTTCGGCACAGCGCAAGTAGATCTCTTCGCTTCGCGAGAGACCACGCACTGTCCCCTATGGTTCTCGATGAAGGACCTCGACAGCCCCTTAGGAGTCGATGCACTGGCTCACGAATGGCTGTCAGGGCTCCTATATGCATTTCCACCGATTCCGATGCTTCCCGCCTTCTTGGAGAAGGTCAGGGTAGAGCAAGCGACAATGATTCTGATCGCTCCTCGGTGGCCTCGGAGAATATGGTTCCCGAGTGTGGTGCAGTTGTTGCACGGTCGCCCGAGGGAGCTCCCTCTGCGAGCGGACCTGTTGTCCCAAGCCCAAGGAGGGCTATGGCACCCAAACCCCAAGCTCATGCAGCTATGGGCTTGGCCCCTGAGCGGGAGCACCTGTCAGCCCTAGGGCTTTCTACGGTGGTGATTTTGACCATTCAGAGTGCCAGAGCACCCTCTACTAGGTTGCAATACACGTACAAATGGCAGTTGTTTCAGGATTGGTGTCTGGCAGAGGGCCACAACCCAATATCCTGCCCTATGGCAGTGATAATACAGTTTCTACAGAAACTGTTAGATGAAGGGAAATCTCCCTCTACACTTAAAGTGTATTTAGCCGCCGTATCGGCTTGCCATGTACGCATTGACGGTTTATCACCAGGTTGCCATTTTCTGGCATCGCAGTTCCTGAAGGGCGCAAGACGTTTGCGGCCTCCAAGAACGACCAGTTTACCGTCATGGAGCCTTGACGTGGTGCTAGAAGCCCTTACCAAGGCAACGTTCGAGCCTCTCCACAGCGTGGATATGAAGCTCGTGTCTATAAAAACGGCGTTTTTGCTGTCTGTGGTATCAGCCAAATGCGTGAGCGAGTTACATGCACTGTCAGTGCATTCGTCATGTACTCGTTTCGCAGGAGACGATTCTAAGGTCTCCATGCGCCCAAATCCGGCCTTTTTACCCAAGGTCATATCCCCGTTTCATATGAACCAATCAGTCGAGTTGATGGCGTTCCATCCTCCTCCTTTTTCTTCCCCAGAGGAAGAACAGTTACACATGCTCTGCCCTGTGCGGGCATTGAGGTGTTATATTGACCGTACAATGACTGTGAGGCAAACAGAACAATTGTTCATATGCCATGGTTCTAGGACTTTGGGTCAGCCGTTGTCTAAACAACGCCTTTCCCATTGGATAGTGGATGCTATTAAGTTAGCTTATGAATCTGCAGGCCTTCCGCCACCAGGGCAGTTGAAGGCGGATTCCACTAGGGGTATGGTGACATCCTGGGACCTCTTTAGAGGGGTACTGGTGTCTGATATTTGTGCGGCAGCCAGTTGGGCTACACCGCATACTTTCATGAGGTTTTACCGGTTGAACGTACTGGATTCCTCTGATCCACTATTTGGAACATCTGTGCTACACTCTATGACGCCTCAGGATGCGGACATATAGAGTGGTTGACAACATGGAGTTGACTATTCCACCTTAGGACAGGTGTCATTGCGAGCATAGACGCTGAGGCGCAGCTCCGCATATGCGTAGATGTATTGCCTACGCAGTTGTGTTATGACGTAAGTCTGTCCTACTGCCGAGAATCCTCCCTCGCGAAGGCTTGGGTACACTGTTCCCATACCTTGATGGTTATTTTCGACTTGAAAGGGAACGATAGGTTTGCGGATGCAACCCCGGTTCCCTGAAAGAGAAAATAACCATCAAGCCGCGAGGTCGCTCCGGAAGCCTTCACGGCCTGAAGAGCAAAAGAGGAAGAGAGTCTCTGCGCGCTGCGTGTAGTAAGCTCCCAGGGGGGCGGGCTTACACTGCAGCTCGTGCAGAGGACTATCGGCAGCTTTGCTATAAAGCTAAGCCAATCCCTACTGTCTGACGGCAATATCCCATACCTTGATGGTTATTTTCTCTTTCAGGGAACCGGGGTTGCATCCGAAACCTATCGTTATCTTTCTTATATACATGAACGATTTGACAGTGTATGATTTGAAGGGTCAATAGTAGTTAACAGGTCTTACTTTTTAAGCTTCATATTTCTGTCTATAAACCATAAAAAACAAAATGCAGGCAAACCGTAGCAAAACCTACAGTAAAAGAGATTGAAATTGCAAATCAGTAGGAGACACATGGAATAAAGTATCAAGACATTTCTTTTTCTGCAGGAGTCTTCTTACATTCTTTAGCATGTGTTATTTTCTGACATGTAGGAGGTATTCTGATTATTTATCAGCAGCTTGACTGAATAAAATATAAATGAAATATTAAATTCAACAGATTTTAAACTTATAAGAAAATACGTCATGCAGAATTTTTTCAGCCAATGTCTTTATCCTTGTTTATAGAGGATAATATATGGGTCAGACTATATTACCACACAATAATATGTCTCGATTTGGTTTTGAACCTTAATTATTATTATTTATTTCTTAGCAGACACCCTTATCCAGGGTGACTTACAGTCGTAAACAAAAATACATTTCAAGAATCACAGTACAAGTATTAATACAATTAAGAGCAAGATAAATACAATGACTTTGGTTCTAGCAAGTACAAGTATATGACAAAATACGATTCAATAACAGAGCAGATAACAGTGTCAGTGATAGTTACATCAGGATATAATTACTACAAAATACTACAGATTAAATAACACTTGTGACATATTACAGTACTCTAAAGTACAGGATTAAATGCAGTAAAATATGGAGCAGATAAGAGCAAGTAAAGTGCATTTAAGGAAGAGTGATAAGTGTCCAGAGGGAAAAGAGGAGTTCTGCAGGTGCTGTCTGAAGAGGTGAGTCTTGAGGAGGCGTCGGAAGGTGGTCACAGACTGGGCAGTCCTGACATCTGTAGGAAGGTCATTCCACCACTGCGGAGCGAGGGTGGAGAAGGAGCGGGCTCTGGAGGCAGGGGAGCATAGAGGAGGTACAGCCAGCGAGTGGTATAGCCACGAGTGCATTGCTAGCTCAAAAATAACATGAGATATTTTTGTGTGGTAATATATTCTGACCCACATTAATATTTTATATATTTTATGTTTCTTACATTCTGGTTTCATTTTGTTTGTGTAAACTGTGACGTGCTGCTGTAGAAAATGCTGCATTCATAGTTATGTCTGTGCAGGTTATGCTATGCTTCTTAGAGAACTTGGTTTAAAGTCACCCCCATTTATTCTTTTTTTTACTGATGATAACAATTCAAAGGTGTATGTCCAGGTCTTTTTCAGGTAGCTGCTGAAATTCTCTTATTTCCCCCTCTGTTGAACACAAAATACAATCAGTACATTTACATGGCACAAGTATTCAGAATATGAAGTATTTGCAATGCTAGAACATTCCGAATGCTCTGTATACATATAGCGGAAATCTCTTATTCCTTTCATATTCTGTGTTTCCATGGTAAATGGAATATTCCTTGTATGCCATTAACACATGAATACCTTGCTTCCCACTGCAAACCAAGAGTGCTGATTGTAGTAGAATAGTTTTTTGTTTATTGTGAAGAGCTGATGGTGTGGACATATATTTCTCCTATTTTTTTGTTTTTTCAGATATGGAAGCTGATATTTTGAGATTGTGTAGATGCTTGTGGGTCTTAATTTAGTGCACTGTGTTCACGCAGACATGCATGCTTATGTCTTTATTAATATAACAAGGAGACAGATTGAAGATGAGTTGCCCATTTAGCCAAGCACATCATCAACAGAGCCAACAGTAAACACATGTAAAGTAGAATAATAACCAAAGTAAATACATAGATAAAGCAAATAGTGTGCGCATGTGTATTATTTTCCTTCAGTCTTGTCAGTCAGCTGGTCAGGGTAACCCCTTACATAATAAATACATTTTCCCTTTTTGTTTTGTAATTTTTGCTTCTTACTAGTACTATACAGTGCTACACTTAATAACACATTGAATACAACACAGAGTCTTTAAAATCCTTAATAGAAGTGTCTGTTGTGGGTTACGCTTCATAGTCGGAACATGTTGTTTACATGGCTTTATATTCCACTAGTATTCCGTGGAATATTCCTCTTCAATTCCGAATATTTACTTTGCAGAATATATATGCAGATCGTGTATTCCGATTACTAGTGGAGTATTACTGGCCATGTAAATGCATTGATTGTGAGGTGTATGTCAAAGTGTTTTTCTTCTTACATTTTCTTGCTCTTTTAAAAACATTTATTTAAATTCTTCTTTCAATGGTGTGAAGCGCGGTTTTTTTTTTCAAATTGTCCATATCCTTGTTTTGAATGTAGCCTATTATTGTCCACTTTACAGTGCTTGTTTTAAATACTGATAAATATGGCAGCTGTAGACATACAGCAACCCACGCAGGCACTCCACACTGAAGAAAGTGAGAAGGTAGGGTTATTCGTATTAGTCACGTTTATACGTAATACCATGATTTATTTTTTCGAATTTAGGGTTTTTTGCCATGTTAACATACAGTAGAATCATAATGTGTCAGTGTCTCTGATTATTATAAGAGATGTCATCTCGTGCAGTTCTTACTGCTCAAACTGTGTGCAATGATTTCTGTTCGAAGTGACACCTGACACACTAAGCGTTAACTTTAATAAACCACACAAACGAAGACTGAACTCGGGACCTGCTACGAAACATAAAAAAGTGTTAGGAGTGACCTATTTAAACAAGATAATATTTATTGTCATTTAGACAAATCCTTTACGGTGATTGGCCGATTTATCATTTTGCCTCATTTTTTGTTTGTCATTTTGCCTCATTTTTTTTCTTGAACATAGCACAAAAAAAGCTTTGATCAATTAAAAATTAAAACTCACCATCACAAAGCACAGGACTATCAGTCAGAGAATTGCAGTATCACTGCCCCTGTCTTTTTGTAATCTATTCTATCTCAGAAATACATCACACATGTTCCAGCTGCTTATGACTTAAGATGGCTTTTCTCTTGTAAAGCTGCATACTAAAGCCAAACTGAAGAAGAGTCGTACAGTTGAGAAAGGGATTAATTGGCCATAAATTCAAAATGTATAGTGAACATTCATATTTACAGCACATAGCTAGTCACTCGGTTTGATTCAGTGCTTTTAGTCAGCACTAAGTATGGATAAATGTAAAACCATCAGTGGTTCAATAGCTAGATCAATAGATACACTCACCACAAGGGCTTTGACTGAAAAAAATAAAGTCTAAAAAATGAGGCCCCATTGATGGATTTATAGAGAAGGATTGTAATCTTTCTGCAGTGTTTAAAGACAATGTTATGGATTGTTTTATGAGGTGTGAGTGGGAGGCAAGATTAGGCTGTAAAGTGACAAGCACGTCCCAAATCTCTCTCCTAATCCTGAAACTCTTAGTGCCCTGCAGAGCGAGAGGTAATAAGGGTAGACTCTGGAGACAGCTGGATTTAGGGTTATGACTCACTTGAAGAAATCGTGACTGACTAATCTGACTAGCTGAAAAAAATACTTCAATTTAGAAAACAGACTTTTTCAACTTAGATGTGAAAGTGCAACAAAAATAAACAGAGCAACACATTTGAATGTATTATGGATTATTTTAAATAATTTTAATTGAGGGGGCTCCCGAGTGGCACATCCAGTAAAATGCAGGATGCAGGATGCGCCCTATAGCTTGGAGATTGCCAGTTCTAATCCAAGCTATGCCACTGCCGACCGTGGACGGGAGTTCCGAGGGGGCGCGCACTATTGGCCAAGCGCTGCCGGGCAGGAAAGGGGTTAGGTCGGCTGGGGAGTCCTTGGCTCACTGCACACCAGCGACCCCTGTGGCTGGCAGAGAGAGCATATCTAAACAAACAGCATCATGAAGACCAAGGAGCTATCAAAACAAGTCCGGGATAAAGTTCTGGAGAAGCACCAATCAGGGTTGGGTTATAAAAAAATATCCCAAACTTTGAACATCCCCCGGAGCACCGTTAAATCCATTATTAAAAAATGGAAAGAATATGCCACAACCGCGACTCTGCCTAGAGAAGGCCGTCCACCAAAACTCAGTGACCAGGTAAGGAGGGCATTAGTTAGAGAAGCAATCAAGAGGCCAATGGTAACTCTGAAGGAGCTGGAGAGATCCACAGCTGAGATGGGAGAAACCATCTATGGGACAACTATAACCCGGACGCTCCACAAAGCTGGGCTTTATGGAAGAGTGGCGAGAAGAAAGCCATTGCTGAAAAAAACCCATATCAAATCCCATTTGGATTTTGCCAAAAGGCATGTGGGAGACACAGCAAACATGTGGAAAAAGGTTCTCTGGTCTGATGAGACCAAAATTGAGCTTTATGGCTTTAGCGCAAAACGCTATGTGTGGCGCAAAGCCAACTGCTCATCACCCTAAGAACACCATCCCCACGGTGAAGCATGGTGGTGGCAGCATCATGTTATGGGGATGCTTTTCATCGGCAGGGACTGGGAAACTGGTCAGGATTGAGGGCAAGATGGATGCAGCCAAATACAGGGAAATTCTAGAGGAAAACCTGTTTCAGTCTGCAAGAGACCTGGGACTGCGGCAGAGGTTCACCTTCCATCAGGACAATGACCCTAAACACACAGCCAAAGCTACACTGGAGTGGTTTAAAAACAAGAACCTGAATGTCTTAGAATGGCCCAGTCAAAGCCCAGACCTCAATCCTATTGAGAATCTGTGGCAAGACTTGAAAATTGCTGTTCACCAACGGTCCCCATCCAACTTTACAGAGTTTGAGCAATTTTGCCAAGAAGAATGGGCAAAAATTGCAGGATCCAGATGTGCAAAGCTGGTAGAGACTTACCCAAAAAGACTCACAGCTGTAATTGCTGCCAAAGGTGCTTCTACCAAGTATTAACTCAGGGGGGTGAATACTTTTGCAACCAACAAATGTCTTTTTTTTTGTTTAATTAACTTTTGTGTCACAATAAAAAATATTTTGCACCTTCAAAGTGTTAAATTGTGTAAATCAAATGGTAAAAATCCTAATTAAATCAATTTTAATTCCAGGTTGTAACACTACAAAATGTGGAAAAGTCCAAGGGGGGTGAATACTTATGCAAGGCACTGTAAGCCATTTTATCTGCCAAAATAACACTTCCGGTTCAATTGTGTTAGCAAATGCTACATAAACACAATCGAAAATTGTACCAAACCAGTGGACTGCATTTGCAGTGACAATGCAAATGCAAACACAAGGGCAAATTCTTATTTCCAGTCAGTCTTACCAATTGCTTGTTTAATTAGGACAACATAAAACAAACAAACAAAGTTGTTTTGAAAGGAGGTATAACTGTAGTGTACAAAAATGAAAATAAATAAAAAAGTTTTTTTTTTTGGATGTACACAAAAGGTTTAAATTAATAATTTATCATTTATTTCAGGACGCTTAATTGTTTCTCTCTACACAGATGAAGACGGGCTTTAGTCTAATATGTCCTGAAATAAATTGTTTTTTTATTCATGTAAACCTTTTGTGTACATCCATAAAAATGTTTTTTTATTTGTTGCATTTTTATGTTATGATCCCAAGTCGAAATGCGACCCCATCGGGATCGGGTCAACCCCATCGACTTCAGGGCCATTCATTGACATTTTTAGAAAGCCGAAATCTTATTTGGCTTGTGCAGACAATTTACTTTACCAAAGCTGACCTGAATAAGAACGAATACCAGAACAAGATCTAACCACCCCTTCGTGTCAAAGTGAGACTAGCCTGAATTATTTTCTAAGGTAGCCCCAAATGTGTCAAACTATACTTTGGAAATTTAAAAGTAATACATAAATAAATAAATAGATAGATAAATAAATAAACGCACTGCAGACATATGCTTTTAAATAAAATCATCAAACCATCTGATTTATTTCTTTATATATTTCAGAAGGGCAAAGTAATGTTTAATTATTGTCAATATTGCAACAAGCATAATATCAAAACATACCAAAATCATAAATATGCACTAAAAAAAGGAACAGTGCTAAAACACAATGGTACAGCAAGTAGCACATATGCATCGAAATACTGAATACGGTATTGTTAAACTGAAGCCTGAAGAGATATGAAAGCTAACTTACTTTAAGGAATGTATTGTATTTATTGTATGTTCATCCACAACTAAACACTCAATTAGAAATCCTCCTTAAAACTAAACAGCAGCAGGAAATAGTCAATTTATCAAACCATTGTGTCCAAGTTTACAACTTTATTCTGCACCGTACAGAAAGCACTTTTTCCTGGTTGAAGTTTTCATTTCTAAGCCCAACTTATATCAACGTATAAGTGCAAAGCAATGTGTACACTGTATCATTGTTGAACGTCAATCTCTATCCCTAAATAACATTTTAGTTATGTAGTATATTTATAGACCTTATAGTTTCCTCCAGAATGGTTTGTTAAATTGACTTTCCTGTTCAGCTCTGTGTGTGCTTGTGACAAGGTGGACGAGTGGTGACGTCAGGCCAGAAACAGGAACCAAAAAACTCTGACACCAGGTAGTACTGCAGTTCAAAAGACGCTGCGCGCCGTTTATTTAAATACAACAAAAATAAATAAAATGTTTTAACAAAAAGACTTACTCACAGAGCGAAAATAAAAGTTTAAACACAAATAATCACAACCCAGGTCAGGCTGAGCAAACGCCTTCACTGACCCTATAGGTTTAATTTTAAATAAGTTTCTCTCTCCTCACTCTCCACTCTCGTTCTCGCTCCTAACACCCACTTCGACTGCAGAGAGCTGCAGGCTTTTTATACCGTGGCCGAGGGGTTTAACTAGCTGGCAATTATTCTATTACAACAATATGCACAAGTTTTTTAAATTACTGTGGATGGGGCTACCCACACTATACCGTCATATATACATAAATAAATAAATCATAATACAAAACAATAAATTGCACAGGGGCGGAAGGTGAGACCCTGTTCTAAAAATAAATAAACAAATAATACGTACAGGGCTCCTCGCCCTGTTACAACGGCTATATTAAATGGCGAAAGCACGAAACTTAAAAATGGGTTATTAGACAAGATAACAAAGGAAAGCAAATGTTAGACTGGGAAGAATACATATGGATAAGAAGCTGGCCAAATAAGAAGCCAACTTCAGCATTGTTGTATTAAGTTTGTTTGTTTATTTAACTTTGCAATTTTCCAAAGTAACCTATAGTTTGACACATTTGGGGCTACCCTGGAGAATAATTCAAATTAGTCTCACTTTGACATGAAGGGATGGTGGGATCTGAATCCCGAGCATCACAATTACTTCACAATAATGTACAGTTCGTTATGTTTCTGGGGTTGGCTGTGACTTTGCTGTTTGACTAGTCAACTATTTGGTGCTACTATTTGGTAGCAGCCATCAGTGCTGAAAGCCCCTATCCTAATGGGAAGAGGGAAAGGATGCATCACATACATCATGGCAGCAAGGTAACAACAATATCTGGCAGACTGATGGAGGAGCTTGTTTGTGCAACACAATAACACAAGCTTTAAGGCTAAGTAAAGAAGATAGATTTTAGTGGGGTGGCTAGGCGGTTCAGCAATTTTCAATGTTATTCAGTTTCTTGTCTCGCAACCCCATTTGAATGGTACAGCCCACAGCAGAGGTGAGTGAAAAGGAAGACTGTGGAATGGACAATATTAAAAGATAAACATTAGTAATTCTATTTGATTTGGTTCCAAATTTGTCAGCTATTCCTCAAACTGTTTCTGTGCTATATTGCTTTGTGACAGTCGTTTAAGTTTCAGTTACAATATGATGAATTATAATAATCTTATGCTGTCTTAAGCTTTGCAGTGCCTTTGTCAAGAGGTCTTATCGTTTTATTCTCTCCTAATTAGGGCTGTGTTCGAAGCTTCGAAGGTTCGTTTGCTAGCCAGGGATTCGAAGATTGTTTTAAACCTTCGAAGGTTCATCAGACGGGTTCATGCACTGTTTTTTTTTTCTTCCTGTTAACAGAAACTGTTTGACAATGTGTGAATACTATAAAGCACACATTAAATGTCACTCACATGCTAAATGTGATCTTTTTGATTTGTGTCATGCATATTACATAAACAAATGTTGTTATTAAAATCTGCTACCAAATCGTTATACGTAGCAACTCTAGCACCGCTGCCGTGTATGGAGCAGGGTATAGTATCCAAAGCAGTGGCTGTATTGCTTCAGTAAAATATGTACTGAATGCCTACTGTATGTTAGAATATGTTTGAAACATACAAAATATACACTAACACTAATAATTTTAATTTTGAAAACTTAGCACTGTCCGCCCCTCCCCGCTCCAGCTTGTGTTATTCAGAGGCAAACCTTTAATTTCTTCATTCTTCATCTCGACAGCAAAGCGTTGTATAGCGTAAGTTGTACTGAAAGAAATGTCTCGAAACCCCTCTGCTGTTTGGGATTGTTTTGTTAAATGCCCAAACGACCAAAAAAAAGATGAATGCAAAATGTGCAAGCGACTCGTATCATGGAGGCATAACCAATCTCTGGGGTCACTTGACAAGTGTAAGTTCATATTATTATTAGTACTGTATTAATACTGTATTAATATTTTTAGTAGTAGTAAACCTTCGAAGGTCAAAATGTACCCTTCGTTGCAGCCCTACTCCTAATGTACCAAACACGAGAGGTCTCAACATAATTATATAGTTTAAAATAAAAGTTGAAACAAGTTGACTTACCTGCCATTAATAAGGGTGGTAGTTAGCCCCTATCGCTTGATCACACTCCAGTTTATCATTAAAGGATTATGTAATGAAGTAGGAGTTCTCATTGGATCAGTGTGCATGTGCTAATTCCTTACTCTTAGTAGCCATTGTTCATGTCTTTTCTATAGGTGGCCACTCACCATTTATTTTAAAACAAAACTACTGATGTAACCCCTAGGCCAGAAATACACATGCAGTTTTTATTATCAATTCTAGTTGACAACAACAAATTGACACTGAATTGCTGTTGCTAATGCGCTACACGCACACTGGAACATTGACCATTCATTTAAACAATGTTAAGATGGTGCCTGTGTGCAGTAAACTTGTCTCAGCAGCTACTATAGTAATTAGAATAATTTTGAAAAGACGTTGACGTAGAAAAACTCGAGTTTGGACCAGCGAGTGTCTGTGCCGCAGAAACAGGCACAGCACTGAGTTCGGAGGTTCTTCAGTTTGTCTTATACCTTCACTGGTGACTTCCTGAAAGTATTTGCTAATTCCTTATATTCGTCTTTTTTTTTATTCCAATCTTTATATTCCGCACATATAATTATAAAGTTTTCTACAGTAAATATGTAATTTTCACATGCTTTTTCCTTGGGTATATTATGTATTTACCATAGTTTACTATGGTTTGCCATGTGTTTAATATGCTTTACTGCACCTCTCTGGGATTTGCAATGCTTAACTATGCTTTATTACACTTTGCTATGTTTTTACTATGGGAAACTTTTATAAGGGACCCACAACTTATGTATTAAAAGTCAGCTAGCTCAAGAGCTATGTGTTATAATGGTTCCTTTCTTGTTTATTCACAAAATATATTGTGCAAACAAACAGGACAGTCAGGCCTTCTATCTAATGTACTGTTATCACAAAGCCTGGGGATACATCGCAAGGAGCTGAATGTAATAGGTCTATGCAGGGTAAGCCGTGGTTGGGTTAAACCAATAATTGTATATTATTATATGGCTATACTGGGGTACCTGCTTGATTTGTAATATTAGAGCATGGGGCATTTGTTGCCTTTACCCTTATAAATGTTTCCCATAGTAAAAGCATAGCAAAGTGTAATAAAGCATAGTGAAAGCATGGTAAAGCATTGATAAGCACTGTAAAGACCACCTAAGTATGGCAAAGAATATAAAAAAAAAACATGACAAGCTATGGTAAACTATGGTAAATGCATCGTATAACCATGAATCTGTTAAATTTACCGTGGCAAGCTTATCAGACCTCTTGATTACTAACTATCTTTCTGTAGCACACAGTCAGTAAGTCAAGGAGACCACAGTGTGGTTCAAGCACCTTCAAAGGTTAGATTCATTAATAGCAGCTAGGTTTACAGAATGTTAAAAATAGTTGTTAAAGTTCAGTGCAGTAACTAAGATCTAGAAGAACTGCATCATGGAGTTCAACGATATTGAGATTTCAGATCTGTATGAGAAGGGTGACGCAGGTATCCATTTTATTGTTACATTTTAATTACATAATGCAGTTATTAGACAGCAAACAGTTTTTGTCTGTAAATCAAAAGTAGCAAAATACTCACAGACAGATGGATGTGTTTGATTTATTGTTCAAATTATATTAAAGTCAAAGTTTGGGTAAACACGGAGCATAACGAAAAGCACGGCCAAACGAACAGCGAGTCGGGGAAAGAGGATGTGACCTATTTTTTAAATAGGGGAGTTTGACAAATAGTTTGACGGGAACAGAATGGGAGGAGGAACCCTGCTCCTGCCCCCTGAACCACATTTCAAGGTTACAATAAGTCAAGACTAGCTTCACACTTAATGTTGTGTCTTAGCGGTTTATAGACAGTGGTAGATCACCCTGATAGTTGTATTCATGTAAGAACACTCATAAAAAAAAGTCAAGCCTATGAATTTCCCACGTGTACAGGAACTAAATTAAGCACTGCAGAAGTACTCCCAGCTCCAGATGGACAAAGTAACAGTGAGGAAAAGCTCTAGCCAAAATGTTTCCTTCTTGCCTTTATTTTGTATAGTTTTACCTGGGGAAAAAACATTTGCACATTGGCTTGCTATGTGTCACTACAAATAGAAAAATACAGCTCAATCATGAAAAATAGGTTAGTGTTGGGCCCAGCAATGTTTATTTTTTTGTTGTTGACGTCAGAATAGTTATGAAATGGACAAAAGTACTGGACATAGAAACCATCTAGTGGTCACCTGGAGGAATCATACCAAAAAGCCCATGCCAATTTTATAATAAATTAAATAATTATTTCGTAGAACATGCCTTTGGAGGTGGCAACTTAAATCTCTGTTAAATGTTACAATACAATATTATTCCTATGGTGATTGTGTACTGTGGCCAAGCTGTTGCTGCGATGACGTCACGGACCAGGAAGGAACGACACATAAACAATGAATGGGCGGGTGAAACTGAGTGCTACGGCGCTCAGCATATTTATTAAATGATAAACCAAAAGATTTAAACAAACAAGACAGAAACAAAATGGCACATTGGCCAAACAAATAAACAAATAAGTATCATGCTGGTGTAAACCAGCACACTTAGCAGTTATTTTTAAGTTTCGTTTTCTCTCTCTCCGCTCTAACTCCTAATACCCTCTCCCCTCTAGCGCAGACAGCTGGAGGCTTTTATATTCTGGCCGAGGGGTTAACTAGCCATTAATTAATTATTACCCCTCGGCCATAGTCTGCACAAGTTTAGTAAGGATGCGTGACTGTCAGCTAGTTAAATAATCAGTAGCTGATCAGTCACGCATCCTCACAAGGTTTTTAAAATACAAAATAATAACAAATAACAATCGGCTTTCACCGTAATATAAAACATAAATCATAATATAAATAAATAACAAACCAAGGAGCGGGACACTCCGCCACAGTACTATTGTGTATTATTCTATAATGTAGCCTTTTGGGCACTCTACCTCATCAGAAACCAGACATTGTTGTCTTTCTAGTGTTGACATTATCTAAGGAAGTTTTACCTGCAGACACACAGGCTTGCTTCCTCCTCACTGCTTTTCTGGCCACTTTGTAAACTAAACTGCCATACAGTCTAATTGTGATATAGACATCACCAGGGATCCTAGGAAGCCGTTTGCTGCGGAATACTGCAGAAAAACACGTATTTTCAATGCTGTCAGAGAATTTTTTGTTTTACACTTGGGGCAGGGCAAAAAACATGCAGGGCTTTTTTCTGTTTGTTTGATAACCAAATCAGTACACTTATCATACATAATCATCAACACAGGCAATTTTGCTTTAAATTTACGTAAACATACATGTTCAATAAAACTTCCAGTGTACAGAGGTCAAGGTTGAACGAGGCCAGCCAGCACATTAAAATCATAATTAAAAGTGCGATCAGATTATCAAAACGAAATCCCGATCGCATTTGCACAACATAATCCAGATCAAACGCGGAAATCCGATTAACAAAGTTTTGAAAAACCGGCCAAATCACTATTAAATGTTGCAATTGGGTTTTTCAGAATTTAAAAAGGAGATCAGGATTACATTGATCCAAAGTACCAGGATTATTGTGATCCTACTGCGGAGGTGGATTTAGCTTTTAAATGGTCATAGAACATCGATATTGTGTTTGAATTGCATAAGCATACACCTTCACATACGCCTCCTTAAAGCTTGTCTGAGAGGTGCTGGACTCCCGACTGACAAGGAAAATGATGAAGATGTCTAAAAACACATATCCTTTTTTCAAAAATGTTATGTTTATTCAATTTAGATTTAGTTATTTAATTTCTGCTAAGTAGGCATAAATAAAATAACCATTATTTACATGTGTTATATGTGCACTAACATTAAAAGTGATTTAGATGTTAAAAAAATATGTCAATGTAATCCAGCAGGAACATTTTCTGAAAAACCGGATCAAAATTATCCATATAAAAGTAATCTCGATCAGAAAATATAAGATTACACAATCCGGATGAATTTGATCCAGATTAAGAGTTTTGAAAAACCGGGCCCTGAGGTCCTGGCTTCAGATCTACTCTGGCCACTGTCAATCGTGGACATACCTTAGATTTGGTCATTTCTCGGGGCTTTGATATTAAAAATGTGTTAACCGTAGATCTTACTGTTGCTGATCACTTTTGCATTCTTTTTGACGCTATACTGCTCTTATCCAACAAGAGGGTGGCACATACTATTAAAACACGCAGAATAAATTCCTCAACAGCAGTAAGGTTTTCCGAAATACTATCACCACTCACCACTAACCATTCCCTTCTTACTGATTAGTTAGTTGACAACTTTAACCACCTTTTAACAAATGCGTTTGATGTTGTGGCCCCAGTTAAAACTTGAACAGCTCTTTCTAAAAAAGGTAGTAGTCAAACAACTTAACATATATCTGGATAATAGCAATGTCCTTGAAAAATTTCAGTCAGGGTTTCGATCTACTCATAGTACAGAGACTGCCCTTGTCAGAGTGGTAAATGACTTACTGATGAGTGCTGACTCTAATTTCATATTCATTCTAGTTCTTTTAGACCTCAGTGCTGCATTTGATACTGTGGATCATGCTATTGTGATTGATTGTCTCAAAAGCTGGGTTGGCCTGACAGGAACTGTTCTTAACTGGTTTAAGTCATATCTAACTAGCAGACAGCACTCTGTTTCTTTAGGGGAGTCTGTATCAGGATTATCTAGTATTACTTGTGGTGCCCCCCGGAGCTCCATTCTTGGCCCAATATTATTGTCTTTGTATATGCTGCCACTGGGGGAAATCATTCGTAAACATAGTATTAACTCTCACCGTTATGCCGATGACACACAACTTTATATTCTGTAAAGCCTGGTGACTCCACTGCTATTTCAGTCTTACTACAGTGTCTTGCTGACATCAAAAATTGGATGTCTAAAAAAAAAAAAAAAATTAAACTCAGATAAGACAGAAGTTTTGCTGTTAGGTTCTCGGCAACAACTAGAGCATGCAAACTCCCTAAAAAATGATTTGGGCAACCTGACCTCTAATATAAAACCTGATGTGAGAAACTTGGGGTTATATTGGATTCTGATTTGAGTTTTGAGGCACATATTCGAAAAATTATAAAAGTGTCTTTTTATCACCCACAAAACATTGCTAAAATTAGGTCTTTTCATTCGCTGGCTGATGCAGAGAAACTAATTCATGCTTACGTTTCTTCTTGACTTGATTATTGCAGTGCTGTATTTGCTGGTCTTTCTCATCATGCCTTATCACATTTACAGCTTGTTCAGAATGCAGCAGTGAGGGTTCTGACTAGAACAAAAAAACAGGATCATATAAATCCTGTGTTGGCCTCATTGCACTGGCTTCCACTACATTTTAGAATTGATTTTAAAATCTTACTTTTAACATATAAAGCACTAAATGGCTTAGCACCAGATTACATAAGAGAGATTCTGTCCCCATATAAACCTGAGCGCACATAAAGGTAATATTGAAAAGGAGGGGAGAACGTGTGTTTAGCTTTAATGCACCCAGACTGTGGGACTCTTTGCCTCCCTCTATCAGAAGTACTGCTTCGGTCTGTATTTTTAAATCAAGATTAAAGACTCACTTTTATAGATTAGCTTTTTTAACCTAACTTAGATATAAAGTTGCCGGGTACCTATTTTTATTTGCTAAATTTTGTATTTTATCTATCATACTTTATTTCCTTGTATTTTGTATGTATTTCATGTGTTTTTATAATTGTCTTATCTAGATATTTACTACATTATTTATTGCTATTATTAATATAATAGGTTTTTTATTTATTTTTTGATGATGAGGCATACTTTCTGTAAAGCGCTTTGAGATACCATGGTATGACAGGCGCTATACAAATACAATAAATAAATAAAATAAATAAAACAATAACCATGCTGCTGCTCATACTGAAGCACAAGGCGTATGAATGGTATTTGTAATCACTGTTTTAGCAAAAGGATGCAAAACGCAAAAGCACAGGCTGTAAATCTGCATGAATGGATGAAACTTTTTTGGGAACAGACAGCTGTAAATATCCTTGAGGTTTTGGTAACAGAAAATATACATAGATCATATTAGCTTCCCAAGAATAAACTTGGCTTTCGACAATAAATAAAAAAATAAACAGCCAAACTGTAACCGAATATTTCATGGGCTTTGTTTTACTGATGGATTTTACGTGCAAATAGATTTTGATTGTGTATAAGTTTAAGTAATACTTTCATGGTTTGCATTTATATTGTTATTTAGCATTATTAAATCTTGTAGTCTCTTGCCTCCTGGATAGTTTAAATATAAAAGGGACATGGACTGATATTTAAACCTTTTTTTTCTGCCTGTGTGAAATGCATTAGGAAGATATTTTTAATGTTTAAATGAGTCTGAGACTTAGATCTTGTTGTACTATATTGTGGCTTGATTTAAAATAGCCTCCCAACATTAATGTGGCGTTTAACATGTCACGCTTACATTGCTTTTTTATTCCCCTCGCTGCAGTAACAAAACTTATTAGAGAAAATTAAGAGTTTTCATTTCTCATTTCACATTGATTATAACCCTTGCTTCATTTGTTAAAAAAGCTGGTGTGAGTGTGGGGAATGGATAAGCCACATCTACAAGCCAGGTAATTGAGTGTGTGGGGACTGAGAATCTGACTTTTGACTCCCTGAGGCTTGAGGAGGAAAGAATCGCCTCAACCACACTTGAGTGTGTACAGAATGAAATACCTCAAAACTGATAGGGAGAATGAAAATGTTTCACTCAGCTCTGAGGAGCCTCCAGGGGTTCAGGACAGGTGTCTACATATCCAAAGAGCTAAGCTAAGACCACCCTGTTATGAGGCACGTAGTGCTATTACATTGCAATTTGAGACCTGTCAGGGTCCCAAAGGGGCAAGGGCAATGAATTATTAGGCTAGGCATTAATCTTACCTGACATGGAGCTCCCAGGGAGGATCACCATTACTGGATGGACTCCAATCACATTCTTCGTACCCCAAAGCATCTGAAGTCAAAAGAGCTGCAAGTATGCGAAGGCTAGCTCTGCGTGTCGCTTTGTAAAAACAAAACGGCTTCATTTAACCTGTCACTGCCAGGGAGTATTAGGGTTTTGGTGTAGGGTTTTGACTGCAAAGGGTTAACAAAGGCAGATCCTGTTATGAAAATTCATGCAGAAACTCAGCTGCCATTCAAGTTCCAGGCTCAAAGAATATAATAGCTGATTCTCTATCTCATTTTAACCCTCTGCAGTCCATTTATTAAGTGCGTGTCAGGCGCGTCAGGTCCAATTTATTTTCACACGCGCAGTTAATTTTAGACGCGCTGTTTAAAAGTATTTTTTTTCCACAGTCAAACGGGTTTAAAAGGCCCTGCATATCAACAAAGCACTCACTAGGCATCTCCAGCCCCGCCCCACCCTTTCGTTCGCTATCGCTTTCACATATGCTAAGAAATAAATAATAATAATAATAATAATAATAGTTGTACATAGCGATCAATCATCTCCTGATCACTCGTTTTATCACCAAACTCCTCAATAATGCGGCCCAAGTCATTATTTTATTACTATAACATCTCAAAAAAGCTCTGCAAATGTCTGTGATGTTCTCTGAGCGCTGATTCAGTATCAGCCAGCTTGTTTCCCCCGCCCCTATCTGATGCCAGGGGAAAGTATGACTATTCACGAGATACGCCTTTATTTTTATTTTTATTTTTTTCGGCTTGTCTCGGCTCCTGTCGCGCCCACTTGGCCATTGAATGGTTTTCTCTGCTTTTTCCAGAGAAAAAACGACTAAAAACCTGTTTTTTGCGTCTTTATGATGATGTCGGACAGGGTCCGACATTGGACCGTATAGGAATAATTGCAATGTCGGACCAGGTCCGACATAGGTCCGCAAAGGGTTAATATTCAGAAATTACATGCACTGTTTCCAGAAGGAGACCTTCTACCAGCACCAGGACCAATCTTCAAGGATTTCATCCTCTATTAACTACCCAGCTGCTTATCCCGCAATTTCCACGTGGCGCGCAAGCAAGTCCAAATTTCTTACTCCCGTGAGAATAGCATGCAAAGGGTTACATGTGATTCTGCAGAGCTTAACAAGTCTTTTCAACATACACAGACTATATGGTAATTTATTACATGGAAATTGACAAAACAAATAGGCAGCTGGGTGGTTAAACTACTGTCCTTCCTCAGATTCCATTATTTCAGAATCAGCCCTCAATCTAATGGCTAACTTGGTTTCTCAAAGTACCTGAGCAACCTACAACAGCCTGGCAATTGTTTCTCAGATTCCCTCTCTGTCATACCAAGCTACTTATCAGGATTAAAATTTCACTTTCATTTAACCAGACTTCTTTTACCTCCTCTAACCTCTTTCCCAGAGATTCAAATGCTGCGTCCAGTCATCCATCCCCCAAAGTGTCCATTACAAAAGAAGTTTTGGAATCCTTCATCAACAGTCTTTGCTTCGTCTGCAGCACTCCGTACAAACGCACCCCTCCTGAAAGCAATGTTCATCTCTGCATACTGCGGATTCCTCCGGTGCGGCAAAATCATTTCCCAGATGCAGGCTTTCGATCCCTCTTTAACTTCTGCATCGGAGATCTCCATCTCCATTCTCCATACATTTAAAACATTACAAGACTGACAGGGAAAGAAAAGGAGTACACTTATATTTATTTAAAACAAATTATGCCATCTGTCCATTTTCTGCTCTTTCCAGCTACCTGTCGATGTGCCCGGGTGCTAGCTCATTTGAACCCCTCTTCCTCACCCCAGAAGGATCAGTCATTTCCAGGAATTGGTTCTGTGACCATCTATGCTCACCTCTCCTACTTGCTGGATTTCCTCCCGATAATTACTATGTACATTAATTCAGAATCAGTGCCGCCACTTCACACTTCAGCTGCTTCGAGAAACATTTCTCCACACTTGATCAAGACATTGGGGCGATGGACTTCTGGGGCATATGAACTTTGCATCCGAAACAATGACTTGGACATTTTAGCAGCACAAAAAAACTCTGTCACTAAAGAAAGTGAAGAAAATATATATGTATGCAATAAGGCCTGACAGGGTTGTCCGTATACATTGATTAACGTTGAGTAATTTTTCAAGGTGTCTGAGAGGGATGGGTAATGTGCAGAAGTGTCTTCTTGTGTTTTTCTGTAGTGCTTACAAACCACTAAACATACATTATTTTAAGTGACAAAGTTGGGGTGACTGAGTATAAAGACATTTTTTATTTTTTTTTATTTTTTTATTTTTATTTTAGTCAGCACATACTAGGCTTATGTCTTTTTACATTTGCTTTTGTAATTGCTAAATATTGTGTATATAAATCAGTGGTCAATACCTCAACAGTTACATCCCTGCTGTTTGTATGTATTTATTGTTAATAAATACAGTATTATACACTTATGTGGAAATATGGAAATTTAACTTACCTGTCAAAGTTGTTTTTAGGCTTGTTGTTAATGACAAAAAAGTAGGGCAGTATCCCACTACGCTAATTATCAGACATTACTATCAGTGGTGTAGTGGTAAATAAAAGTGGAGTTGAACAGCTAGATTGAACAAATGAACATGAACAGATTGATTGTTACTGGCCCTCAGCCAACCACATTATATTTATTTTCAAAAAGGTTCCAAAAAGTGGCGGAACTCTTCTGGCTACCAAAAAAAAGTGCAGGAACGCTGTTCTGGTGCGTTCTGCCAGGACATGACCACTGTTTATATTAAATATATATTTTTCTGTTCTGAACCCGGAGGAAGGGTAACCCTCTGCCATGGATTACGTAAGGTTTCCTCCTGTCACCTTGCGGTGAATGGGTTTTTTTTCCTTACCTGAGCACTGTGCGGTTTAATTCTGCAAGGTGAAGGAGCTTGAGGTGGGCCTGTTCCATGGGAAAGTGGTCTCGGTCCACTTGTTCTGCCTGCTGGCAAGATATTCTCATCTTTATTTGCATTTTTTTTTTCTTTTTAGGTAGTTCAGCTAGTGTAAAACGAGCGGTTGACGAGCTACAGTGGACTGGCCCGGATCAAACAAATGTTTTTCATTCTAAGCGGGTCTGTATTTTGGGGGAGGGTGGCCCTGAGTGCCACTCGTCCTGTCCGCTGGCAAGATATGTTCTCATTTTTATTTGCTGTATTTTTTTTTTTCTTTTTGGGCAGTTCTGCCTGCATAAGGGATGGCTATCGAGCTCCAGTGATCAGACCCTGAATGAAATCCATCAATTAATTACGAGGATCCTCTTTTTCTATATGAAATCCATCAATTAATTACGAGGATCCTCTTTTTCTAAACAAAATCTCCACAATGCACAAACAGCAGCATCCCCACATCGCTGTCAGCCAAAAGGCTAAAATTTGTTCATGTTCCACATCGAACAAGCTGAATGTGTCTGAGTCTGCCTGCCTCACAAAATTCCATCAACTTTGAATATTACTAACGGATGGTTAAATTGCAGTATTTAAAAAAAAAAATGCTTTTGGGATATTAATTTGTTAAGTTTGTTCATAGAATTATGTTTTCGCTTATGAGTTGTAACGAACGCATTACTGTGTGCTAGAGGTTTTGACACGCACATGTGTTTTTTTTTATAGAAACGTTTTCGTACTAACTTTTGTACTTGATAACATTAATTTAAAAATCCAATTGATGCCTATGATTAATACGTTTTAATACATTTTGTGACTAATTTGAAGCTATTAATATGTTTCAATATTAACTAAATTGAGTTATTAATCAAATTGAGTCATCTTATTACACAATTGCTCTATTAAAATGTTTTGATACACTGTTACTTGATTGATTACTGTCTTGTTCACAGCCATCTTAAAATAACGTTAGAATACGTTTTGTTGAAAAATAATATGTTTTTGACCGATTCAGATTTTGCTGCTGATGTATTTATTTTCAAAAGGTTTTCTTTAGGTTGTGCTGCAGCAGCGCTGTGCTTTTGTTCCTTTAAGATGAACAACATACAACTCTGTGCAGATAACACAAGAGACATCCATCATCATGGTCCACTAGGCGTATGAGGCCTACTGCCATGCCAGTGTGTGGGGGGTCGTGTATATCTAGTAGGAGACGGATGTATAATAGTGGCGTCAACATCACAATGTACTATGAATTCCACTGCCATGACCAATGTCTAGTGTGGCATCCACATGTTTGATGTGCGTCAGTTTGTTGGGTGGGGGGTGGAGGGTGGGGGGTGGGGAACTGCATGCAGGGCAACATGAGGGGAAGTGTATATGTATGGTAAATCATGAGACACAGGTGCATAAAAGGACTACCAATAGTGTTGTAATATGAATCTATATACTAGCATATCTTTCGTTGTATGAAATTGCAGATGGTCAATGACATAATACAGACTTTTGCAAGGGAGGATGGGGTGATGGGCCAGCATTAGCATTCATAGTAACATGGTGTGGCAAAGTGGTTTGTAGTGCACAGGTGTAGAGGTGATGCAGTGCTGAATAACAACAGTCCAACAACAGTTCCAAGGATAAATAACAAAGCTTTATTAAGGCTTTTAAATAATAACACCAACTATACCCAACGATGTGTATAGTCAGCACAACCACGGGGTTCAGTCCCGAAATAATAACAAACATACACTTTAAGACACCTATACGTTCACCACTCCAACAGTGAGTGCTCCGGGTGCAAGTGGTGCTGTGAATGTGAAACGAGTGCTTTACAGTGGTACTGTGCAGTCCGCTTTTAATGCTGGCTTGACAGCGACAGCTCCCGGATCTTTAGCCGTCTACAATGACAAACAAGACACAGTTAAATAGACAGGCAGACACTACAACACTAAACACCCACGGTTTCTCTTTATTCCTCATGGTCAATCCGTAACCATAACGGAGGAGCAGATCCTACCCCTAAATACCCACCGTCACGCCCTCTTTCGGCGGCGCGGCCAATCATGTCTCCTCCAATCCGTGACTGACACATCGCCTGCCACATTAAGGCGCTGACTTCTGGTATCGTGGCCCTGCCCCCTTCCTGGATGGCCGGCTTCCGACTGACCCTGGAATGAACTGCAGAACCATCCATTACGGGGCACTCTGCTCCATTTATACAATGCCCTCACAGGTCGAGAGGGAGATTGTTGATTAGGATTCATTCACTCTCTGTCACACATGGATAGGGGGAATGGGAGCACTTTAAGAATAGGACACCCATGCGACAGATGTATGACACAATGATATCGTCACCTGCAAAAATGGAAGTGTATGAGGTACACTGTTATGAAACTGTGTTTACATGGGCGAGTGGAATGTGCTGTGTCATGTCAGTTTGAGAGTTTTTCAGTGTCATACTGGATGAGCAACACAATAGAGTTTTATGGGAGGGATGGCCTCACTGTCACAGTTGGGCTGTATACGTTGTGCTGTAATACCAATATGATCTGTATTCACCAGGGTTTTAGGACTATGTTGGCAGATGGCACACACATATGCGTTATCTGCAGAGAGTTGGATGTTGTTCGTCTTAACTGATGATGGCTGACGGTAGTTGCTTGTGTTGCCTTGCACATATTTGCAGTATATATTCGGTAAGATTTACTGGAATTTTTTTCTTTAACTGTTGTACTTTGACTATTCTGATTCAAGACAAAAATAGCTTTATTGTAAACATCTAAAGTCCATTAACTGTTGTATAATGTAATTGCTGTAAATCTATGCACCTGTTTTTTTTTTTTTATACTTGCCGAGTTTAAATTCACAGCTTGTAGGTCACTACCACTTCACCAGCAGATACTGGAACTGCTGATGAAGGTTTAAACCAGACCTGCTCCAACTACCAGCAATACAGCATAGTTGCTGGTCTTTTGATGTTAATGGATGATCAGAACATTTACTTCCAACCCAATTGTTCTTGATTTAACAACTAAAAACAGTACAACCTCAAAATTCATTAAAAATAGTCAAACAATACAAATCACATAAAACAAAAAAGTTAACATTAAACAAGTTAGTTCAATCCTCAATATTTACTCCCTAAATTAACTGCATTTAACTCCACTCATATAGCAATATTTCAATGTATCATCTAACATAACCTTTATTTTCAATTACTATTATTGCTGCTCTCCATGTCCAAATCTAAACATGGGAACACATCCTCTATTGATCTTCTAAGATCTTAAATCAAGCCTCAACCTTATTAAAATTGGATATTAAACTACATGCAGCCTAATCCCCGGTGGCTCACCGTGTAAAAGCACTGGGGACCCGTAGGGAGGGTGGCTGAGAACCAGCTGAGCGTGGTGTGGTTCACCTGATCACGTTTCAGCATTCCTTCCCAAGCTGGGCCTTCCCCTGCCCCCTGGCTTCGGTCAGTGAAAAGACTTGATTGGATTCAGTCCTCATAATCAGTGAGTTGGTTACGGCATTAAAAATGGGAGGAAAATACATAACAAATAAATGAACTGCATACCTGCACACTGGGAAATATAACTGAGTAATTTTGTTCTGTAAAAGTCTAAAGTTCCATGTTACTTTGTATCCATTTCTATTAAGAACATTTGCAACATATAGCCTTATATTTAAAAAAAGCTTTAACTCATGAGTTATTTATAGAATAGATTATGTTTCATAACTCCTGATTTAAGGCTTTCTGAATATTGGTTCTTTGATTTTTCAGGAGAACTTTTGGGGAATCAAACTTCTCTTTCAAAGTTGGGTTTTAAATAAGTAATTTCTCTCATGTAATAAAACCTGAGCAATGGCTAAATGCCAACCTTGATCTCACAGCATATGCTAATTTAACTTACATCCATATTAAACTCCATCCAGGGCTAATTGAACAGTGTTCTTGTTGAAAGCCTATAGCAGTGATTCAGCTAGGATTACCTGAACAGCAGCAACACTCCCATGAATAATATGCTGTTTAACTAGGGAATTAACAGTGTAGCAACACGAGTCCACTACTTAAATTGAAGTGAAATATAACAAGTCTTGTCTTGGGTATTTTAGAACATGCTTGTGCTGTTATCTTACAGTCAATTCTCATTAAAATAACCTCAGAGAGCACACTCTTTAACAAGATCCTGGCCTGAACATAAACAAAATATTTTACTGTAAAATGCTGCAGTTCTTAAAATCCACATTTGTTCGCCAGGATTTGAGGATGATTTGGGTTCAGGCATGTATTTATATTTTGTTATTGCTTTCAGATCTAAGGGCAGTAAGGCTTTGCAGGTGGCCATCTTGAGAATGTCTGTGTACCATGTTGTGTTTGGAAGAATGGAGCATTACTTGAGTCATGTAAGCAACTACCTCAATCAAAAGTTAAAATAACTTTAGTTTTCCAGTTTAGTTAAACTACAAAGACTGCTAGTCTTTTTGTTAGTGTGGCAGTAGTATTGGGTGAATGTAAGTTTTGGCAGGGATGGGGTTAAATCCACCCCTGCCAACAATTACGGGTGGAATGTGGCCATTTCCTAAATAGGTAATAGGGTGCTAATTGGAGAATGGCCACATGTGTATAAAGGGAGAGAAAAGCCTTTGTTTGGGTGATGCATTAAGGGTGAGTCTGCCTTCTTGGCTGTAACATCTCATGCCACAGTCCTGTAGGAACATAAGCTGATTATAATTTTAGGCAAACTTGCCTTTGATTAATTCCAATTGAAAATGAGTTTAGATCAAGGAATTAGAATGAACAATACAACCAAACACGAGAGGATTCATTAATAGCAGCAATTTACTGAACACAGAAAATCAAAGATAGGAACCATTAAAGTCAGAAATAGATCTAAAATACGAAGTATAAATCAAATCAAAGTAAACATTGCAGTCTAAATATACTTGTCTATAAAAATAGCAAGATTACTTAAAGCTCTTCATGTAAATACAGGAGTTAAACTAATTACTAGTTCCTTTATCAATGTTTATGCAAAGCTTGAATGTAGTTCTCTTAATTAGTCAACGAGCCGCGGTTAAAAACCTGCACACTCTATTTTGTAGTTTTTTGTGTTCCTTTTTCCTTTCACCTTTTACTTATTTGTTTTTTTGTGTGATTTATGAAGATGGAGCACAATACCATTGCTGGTAGAGTGCCCCCAAACAGTCACAGAAGCACCTGCCAACTGAGCGTGAACTAATAAATCTGGGCGTCTGTGCCGGCGTTTCATATTTGAGCTTTGTGTTTGCCTTGTGTTTTCCCACACCCTTCCACACTCAGTTTAACTGGAAACTGACAACCTTTGGCTGACCCCCTTCATAGGTTGTGGTTGGCCCCTGCAGATGTCTCGGATGAGACATGGGTTTTCCCATTGTTTGAGTGACTGGCACTGTTCTTTTCTTAAGTTTTAAGTTCCTGCAACAATGATAAATGTCTGGAAACTGTTGTTTTACTTAACCTTTTACTGGGTACAGTTCCTACAGTGCTATCCTGCAACATTTGGTGTAAGACATGGGATAGCGCCCCCTGGAGATTCAGAGACAGAGAAGCTGCAGTGAAAGCACTAGAGTGCACATTTATTAACAAAATAGAACAAAAACAAACAAGAACAATAACAAAATGGGGCATGAGGGCCAAAATAAAGAGTTAGACAACAACACAACAAGGAATATAAACACTTGCATTTGTCAGGCTGAGCATTTACCTTCACTGACTATCCTCCTTAACACACTGCTTACACCGTCCGCCCTGCCACATTAGCTAAATTGTTTCAGTAAATACAAAAAATATTATAATCTCTCCATAAGTGACTATTGTTTAATCAAAGTTTCCCTTGCCATATTTTACTCCAAGGACAAAGGTAAATCAGTTTAGGTATAATCTAGAGCATGTCACTGGCTTCTCGCCACATCCATGTCACTGCAAGATTAGCTCGGATGCTCTGTGGGAGATGCGCTGCCAGGCACCCGATTGAGGTTTGGTTTATCGGGAGTCCCTGAATGGCTGGAGGGGCATATCTCAGGTAGTGCCCAACCAGTTAAAAAGAGGCTGCGCGCCTGTGCGGCATTGTCAAATATAACATTCTGTGTCTGTCCTCACTGCCCAGTGAACAGCCCACACTGCCCCACAGCCCAGACTGGGGTTCTGTGTCATGTTGACCAAGGGGGATCTCTATACAGTTTAGCTTTCCTTTAAAACCTTGCTATTGATCGGATGTTTGAAGTTCTTTATCATAAAATGGTATTGAAGCTCAGTGATTGTCTGTTTAGGCTATGTAGGCATTTCCCAGCAATGCACAGGTCATAACTGTTTTGCCTCATCACATTCTTAAAAACTGCAACTGTATTTTGTCATTAGGTAGCAAACAAGAGGACAACAACATAATAGAAAGCTAAGAAGCAAAATGAGTGAATTACCTTTTGTGAGTGCTGACATCATTGATCTGAAAATGGAGTAGACATGCTAAAGTAGTACTGTCTGAAATGAACACCCTCGAAGAAAACCACAGTGAAGAGAGAATACAAAGTACCTTGTGGGCAGTCTTTAAAGATTACCCGAAGGAAAACGAAATATTGATCTGGACTTTAAAAAACACATCTAGCTCAACTAAACCAAATTCTCAGGATGTTTAGAGTAAAAACAGGGAAGGGAAGCAGTTCAGCTTCAAGTTTTGGTATTATTTTTTTTAATTTAATGTCAGATACAGAGTTCACAACATCTGTCAATGTGTTTGGTGTTGTTAAGTCAAGGCCTGGGTGAACATTCAAATTCACTTTGCCCGTCAAGGTTGTAACAAGCAGCCTTTTATGACAGAAGCCGAAAGTAACCAATTTCAAAAGCATATAGCTAAAGACCAATTCACAGCGAATATAAGATCTAACAAGACCAAATGTTCATGGGAGAGAGTGTGTTATCTTTAGAAATTGCTTCAAAATATTCAAAAACAAACGCAAACTTGACTTCCTGCAGATGACACACAGTATCTCCCATTCCTAGGGTGACCAGATTTTCAAAGCTCAAAACCGGGACTCATTGTAAAATAATTGATAAGACTATTAAACCATTTAAATATAATCTGTTTTAATGACTGTTTAAATAGCCATCCTATCACTCTTAGTATTATATACATGTATATATTTTTTAAAGCAGTTAGTTAACTTCACACAATTTCAGTACACTCCCAGTGTATAATTTGTGGCTAATTAGTTTAACTAGCCATATTGTGTTATATATGTGTTGCTACTTTTATATTGAGTTTAATAATAATAATAATAATAATAATAATAATAATAATAATAATAATAATAATAATAATTAATTAATCCATCTTGCCCTATCTTTATTGCTGATTACTAGAATATTTGTTGGAGGAGTGAATTCTCTGCAATACACTTCTGTTTTTCTGGAGTAGGTTGTGGAATTCAGAGCAGCTTTGATCATTTCACTCTTGCTATTAGTGCTGCTTTTAGAGCTGCAAGTTCCATGCTGTTTCTTTCATCTGTCCAGGTATTGATCACAAGATGGAAAAGATCTGTTCCGCTGGTGCATTTGTTCCAGGCAGACACAGTGCAAACTGAACAATCAAGTCAATGTTTTGAAATGGCATGTCCTCATTTCTGAAATTAGGTAGAAATCACTACCCATCGTTCATCCACTGACTTATTTTCTTCATTCCACTGTGTAACTTTGCCACCTGCATATTTTCTCACACAGCTCATTTCATCAAACAATCCAGTTTCACTGAATTCACATTTCTGCAACTTTGATGTCACAAATGGTAGAGTTCTGCACATCTTCCCACGCAGGGACCTTCCTTAGAAGTATCCAAGAAAAATCATTGAAATCCTTTCCCTAAACAGTCAAGTACATGATGCAGATGTTATAAAATGCCTTTACAGACTGACAAACTTCTGATTCCTCCACTGTAACCCCATGATCTTTCAATCATTTTTTCTTTCAGGTTTGTCAATTGTTGGGCAACGTCTATTGCAGATGCATTTTGTTTTTCGATTGCTGTTGGGCTCTTCTGTTGTGATAAAGTAGGATTTCAGGGCTGGAAAGAGCTTTAGGATCCTGTCAACGCAGGCATCAAAGGAAGCCATTGGGTGGTACGGGTACTGAAGCCGCTTGTATTCCCAGTCAACAAAATCACAAAATTCTTTTAGTTGTACCGTGTGAACTGTGTAAATGTAAACATATTTGTAGATTTTAATTACTACTGACTTGATATCAACAGGCAAACAGTTGGTAGCAGTTTGTATAGCATTGTGAGTGATATGAGCAGCACAACTGACAATGCTATTCCCTTTGTTTCATTAATCTTGCAAAAGACATTTTTCCTGCTCGATCCTTCCTGCCAAGGTTTGTGTTCATGTTTTCAGCACAAAATTTGACCACTTTTTCCACTAATTTGAACTTATCTAAAGTCTGGTGCATCTGTTCAAACAATGTAGCTGAGGTTTCACCAGGTCTTAACTTTCACTCCTTCGCAGTACTTGAAGTAATGAATCACAGCTACTGAAAAGGTAGATCTATGGTGCTTGCAAAACACATCACAGTCGCTATTCCCTATCTTGGTCAGAAATAAAAAATCTCTCTGTAGATCATTAAAAATATACAGGATGATGGCTCTATTTATTGATGTTGATTTGGTTTAACCTGGTAGATCTGGATAACTTGAACAAATTCAGTGCTTGCCTCCATTCATGATCACTATTTGAGACTAATGCAAGTTAAATGTCTCAACTCATTGTTTTTATATAATGTATCTTCCAACCTCTCGCTGCTCTGCCTAGCATCTGGGCTAAAACCCGCCAGAACTGAGCAGATACGAAAAGGAGGTAATAAACGAAAACCAAAATGGTGTTTTTTTTTTCTTTGTACAACGCCCCCTTTTCCACATATATTTTTTTGAAGAGTTTAAGTTAAATTTGAAAGTTTTCACTTTGCATGCAACGGCTTAAAAAAAAAAAAGCAAACCCCAGTCATGCTATTACTTTATGAAAATGTGTCATTTGCCACTTTGTTTATTGCGAATAAACTACAATGGCAGGGAGAACAAAAAATGAAAAAGAAATAAGTGATGTCTACTTATGTACTGTTTCTGTCTGAAATACACACGTGAAAAGTGTATCATTTTAAGTTTGACATCCTCTGCTTTATAGTTAATTCAGTGGAGCAAAGTAAAGCCTTCACAACCTATTCTGGAATAGTACAGTTTTACATATTATTTTAGGATAAATAGTACTGGAAATTGATTTAGAAATTGTGCAGCGTGTGATTGGATCAGGAAAGTGAAAGTCGTTTCTGTATTAATTTAACTTAAATACGTTAGTAATGTACTTTAGCTTATGTATTGCATTAAGTTATATGATTGATTAATCTATTACGTTTGATCTGTTGTCAGAGCAATAACATTTTTTTTTTAATCTTCCAAAACACCAGATGTTTGACTCCAGTTTATTGTAGAAAGTCTTGGGAAGTTGAGCAGGCTGCTGTGTATTTTAAAATGAGAAATAGTTTGGTTTTATTATAGAAATGCATGAAAAAACTTAAGTGCACATGTCTATATTTCCTTTATTTTTCATATGATAAACTAAGTATTTTTAGGAAAATTAGCAATGCAGCCACCAGTAAGTGTTAAGTCACAGGAAATTGGCCGAAGAAACCGAGCCTGTCAAAGATCTTTTATTTAGGCCTAAAAAAAACCTGTTTGGCAACAGTAAGAAATACACCTACAACACACCTCTCAAAGATGGCATGGTGGATATGCACTGAAGTTTATTTCCCCCTCTGTTTACTGTCATGCCATGTATTTAAATTAGAAACTTTTAATTTACACTTAAACACACTGGAGTTAGAACATGCATATTTAGACACTGTGCTACACTTTTAATCAGGCGCTTAGTAAGATGCCTTTACAACATAAGTGCTTTCATTACTTAACTTGAATGCTTGCTGCGCAGTAATTGTCAGAAACATTTTCTAGTTTTAATCAAATTAAAATTAATAACATGCTGTTTTAATAGTATTACAGTGAGATTTGTATAATTATTTGTCATTTGAATACTGATCAGGAAATTATATTTGCTTAATATTATTTTATTAATGGCGATCAAACATTGTATCATATTAAGTAGTTATTTCTGAGAAGTATTAGTTGATTGGTGCAAGTGCAGTGTTGCAACGTTTTGTTACTGTATGTAAAGTGTGATTGGATAGTCAGATTTTCATGACCATTTAAACCCTGACTGCTGTATAAAACACATTGTATATTACGAAGTGCCCCAGGTCCAACACATTTTTGTTATTATTATTATTAATATAATTACTGTGCTACAAGTTTTTTTCTTTTCAATATAGGATAGTATGTATAATATTTTCTGTTGTTGTTTTGCATGCTAACGAAACTCTGAAAAAAAGGATTCAAATGATTGCTAGTAAACTATAATGCAACCATGTTAAATAAAGTAAACTCTTATTTGGTATGAATAAGGATACGATTTTGTCACAGTAGGTCACGGAAATTGTGAAAATCGTGAATTTGAACAAAAGTATGTGAAATCTTGGAATGGATGTAAAAACACATTTGGTTAGGCACTGCCTTTATTTCCTTTAAAATGCAGTATGCCACGCACTGAAAATACAAATATGCGAGTGTGTGTATTGTTTGGTTGTACAGTATATGCACACAGCATTTCCGTGTAGCTATATAGTCAGCGAATGAGATTTGTATTAGCTGATCAAGCATGTAAATGAGCATGTTTTACTTGCCAGCAGTAAAAAGCATTTGTCTTTATATTATTGGTTTTTATGTACTATTTAAAAAACTCTTGTGTATGTTGATGTAGCTAAACCTACATTATTTGGTGACTTTTACGTGACATTTTTGTGAATTTGTGTTTTTTTTTCCGTAAACTCGCCCGTGAAGTGTACTAAAAATCACTGTAACAAAATCGTATCCTTAGAATTTTGGTGAATTTACTATTTACTGGAATCAATTTTATCTTGAACTGACTTGTTTAAAGCTTGAAAAAACATAGTAAGTTAAAGCTTAGCAGATCCTCAGTCAGAAAGTGTGACAATAGAAAATAGCATTTTTTTAAAAATTATTTTTAATATAGGGCTGATGAACAGAACGGGCTAAATCTAGGAAGAACTTACAGGAATGACAAACAAGCAAGAGTATTTATGCACTACATTGCTGAGGTAGAAAGAAGGCAGCTGCAGAGAAAATAAAAGGTGCAAAGTTCCTGTCAGTGATATCAGATGGTTCAAACCGATAGCACTGTCACAGAAGTGGAGCTGGTATATCTGATTCTGCCAGAAAGGGCTGCTGACTGTGCAGTTGTGCTCATGCAGTCTGTGGAGAGGGCAGATGCCCAACACATCTCAGAAGCTATACCTTCACTCATGAGGCAGATTGTTTCAGACCCTGTTGAGACTGCTCTTAAATGATGCTTGTTTTTGCATTTTCTTTTGTCGTCGTCACCCCCCTGGAATGATGTTGGCCGGTAAAATGTCTGTGTGGCCGGTGGATTTTTCCATCCACTAGCCATGGTGACTAGTGCATGGAAAAGTTAATTTCAAGCCCTGCTTTGGTATCCTAAATACCATAGGACAGAGGCAATGTGGGCACAACATCCCATCATCCTGACTCCTGACCTACATGTGCAGTACCTGGATGATATTGGCTGTACACCATTAGTGGCACTATTATATGACACAAGTAATAAGTATGCTTTTGCTTGGATTGGACTTTCACGTGCAACAGAGCATCTTTGTCTTTGTGCAACAGGAGTTCATACTTGCCATCTGGACAGAGGCACTCTTTAGTTGGTAAACATCTAGGATAATGTCCTGCAACTGCTCATCTGACATTCTTGGAAAGTCTTGCATCATCGATTGACACCTATGGTGTTCATTTTGTGAATAAATGATCTCTTTCTCTTCTAAACTATAAATCACTGAATGTATTAAACGGTGCAATAATTCTCCTAGCGAGAAAATCATCACCCATTTTTCAAAGGAGACCAGAATGCCAGTAACCCAGATAATGGTCATGTGTCATTCTCTGTAGTACAAACAGGAGACTTCTTTGAGATATCCACACCAATAAAAGTGGAAAATGTGAGCGAACATGACTGGTATTTCGGCCCCTTTGTCCAGATACACTTTAGCTCCTGTGTTTCTTTACATGTGATCGCATTCTGGCACTAATACTGTACAGAAACACATCTGTCTAGCTACCTTCCTATGTGTGAGTCTGTACAAATTAATTCACTGTGCAGCTATGTTCAATGGTTGGCCCATGTATATTCACAGTGAGATAAACATTGTTTGGTCTTAGCAGTTTTCATAGTGGACAGATCTCCACCATGCCCCAAATCAGCAACCCCTTTGACCTTGCTGCTGCACTGTGGTTTATGAACAGCACTACAGCTAAATCTGGCCTGCCTCTCTCTCGCATCAGAAGCAGGGCAGCAGCAGTGCCAATCAGGTGAACTGTTTGGGTGACTCCAGCTCCTCTGATCCCAGTCCAGCTGCCTCTCGTGGTTCAGGCTGTGCAACCTTTCCAATTGGCGAGGGATCATAAGCAGGCCTGCTGCTCCAGGCTGTATTCCATTTTCACCAGCTGCGAGGATCTGGGCAGCAATAGCGAACGAAAGGGTGGGGCGGGGCTGGAGATGCCTAGTGAGTGCTTTGTTGATATGCAGGGCCTTTTAAACCTGTTTGACTGTGAAAAAAAACACCTTTTAAACAGCGAGTCCAAAATTATCTGCGTGTGTGAAAATAAATTGGACCTGACGTGCCTGACGCGCACTTAATAAATGGACTGCAAAGGGTTAAACAGTGGAGGGTCTAAGTTGCAAACTTATGGTCAACGATGTGCTAAAATATGAATCCTTGTGTAGTACATTATTCCATAGTTTAGCCTTCTGTGAACTCCTCAGAAACCCCACAGTTTACATTACCTTGGGTAGTTTTAGCTGCATGCACACAAGCTTGCTCCCTGTGGCCACTCTATGAACTAAACAGCCACCCCGTGCTACCACCTGCAGCAATATATGCAAGAAAGTTGCCAATCTTCTCTGTGAATTCTATAGGCAGCATTCCATTGGTGCTCTCGAGAGATAGGGAGGCAAAATCAGCAGGGTGTGGTGTTACTGGCTAGGTGGCTGGTGGGCTCAAGTGGACACCTGCTCGGCTCTATGGTCCAGTAGCATGTCAACATCCACTCCTGAGCTCATGGCTGTAATTAGACAATATATATAAGATAGTATTAAACATATATTCACTAAATAAAACAGTCTTCAAAGCTAGTCTATTTGTATCCATGATCAACATTTGTCACTGACCACTGTCCTAAAACATTCCTAAGCAAGTAAAAACAAAACAGTTTAGTACTTCTGGTACGTCACTGTGATGGGGTGCAAGATCGCCCCTTTAGTTTGTGTTGTTTGTTATTGTTATTTTTACTGTTTTCATTATGTTTATTATGTTTGGTTTGGATCGGCAGGGAGGGGCGTAAATTCCTCCCTGTGAAGAATACATGTGAGAATGTGGCTTAAATGCTTAATTGTTAATTATTGGTTAATTAAGCTTCAGCCACAGACTATAAAAGACAGCTGAAGCCCTTTGTTAAGAGAGAGTGATTTGAAGTGTTTTTGTTCAAAGAGACACAGATTAAGTGTTGTCTGTAAAATACTTGTTTAATTTGATGTGTTTTGTTTTAAAACCTTTTTGTTTTGGAGCCCAATTAACCAATAATTAACAATTAAGCACTTAGGGCTCCTGCCACATTCTCACATGTATTCTTCACAGGGAGGAATTGAACCCCCTCCCTGCCGATTCAAACCAAACCTAATAAACATAATGAAAACAGTAAAAATAACAATAACAAACAACACAAACTAAAGGGGCGAGCTTGCACCCCATCACAATCACCTAAACTCTATTTGAGACCTGAGGAACAACACAAGAAATGACTAACTTCTGTAGAAAATGCTGCATTCATAGTTATGTCTGTGCAGGTTACGCTGCTATGCTTCGGAGGGAACTTGATAAAGTTGTCCCCATTTATTTTTTTTAGTGACAAGATTAATTCTAAAAGTTGTTCAGGTCTTTTTCAGGCAACAATTACAATAAAGTTTCCTTACCGGTGACTGCAGATTTGCAATGCGTCCTTGTAAGGGAGTTCTATCGTAATTTTAAAAGCTTAATAAATATATAATGAAGTGTTACAGACATGGGGTTGTATGTACTAATTTTACTTCCGTGTTCGTAAATACTGTGAATTCGTAGCCACCGTCCTTTGTAGAATTGTTGAGTGCGATGTACTAAACAGCTGTTTTTTGTAATATCACCGCAAGTTTACGAACAGCATAAAGTACTACCCATTATACAGGAGAGATTGGAATTTGCATTTCATTATATTTCGCAACACCGAAATTCAAGATTTAGTGCTTCCTTCTAGAAGATAAATGACTGGTATAGTGAACAGAAAGAAGTAGTAGGCAAATATAATAGGATGGAGCTGTGGCTTCTGCAGACTCTGACCTTGATGCAACTATGGCACTGGCCAAAAAGAAAAGGAAAACACATTTCCACGAAATTGACCTGATAGTTACATGGAAAAAAATCAAGAAATATCATTTAACACTTTGCAGGGCCAAAAAACATTAAGAAAAGAAACAGGAAAAGAAATAACTAACAAAATAAATTCACTGGGACACTATAAGCTAAAGACACTTGACATTTTAAAAAATGGCATGACCTTAGGAGGATTAGAAAAAAGAAAGCAGCAGAAAATAAAAAACTAAACCGGACAAAGTGAATGTGCTGTGGTAAATGTAGCGCAGACCCTGGACACAGCAAAAACAAACCAAAATGTAGATCTAAAAGAAAGGGTCCCCAAAAACAGAAAGCATAAATAAAACTAAGCTTGTTTCTATATATGGATGTTTACCATGGTAAATTTGCACAGTAATTCTCCAGTTTACCATAAATATTAAAATGTTTGCTCCCGACTCCTCACAGCTATTCTCCAAAAAAACAGAATGTTGCATACAAACAACATCTGTCAACATAGGTCCCCTGAACCCCTGAACATTGATACCAACATTATACATATCTAAAGAGCTTTGTGATACATTAGATACACTATTACAAAACCAATTCCAGTATGATAAATAACAGCTTCACATAAGATCTATAAAATTAGCATTCAGAGTAGCCTATCTCTAGTTTTGGAACAGCAACATGTTGTTTTTAGTCCTTGTAGAAAGCAAAAATGATTAAATAAAACCAAGCATTTCATGTTCTAAAACATATAAAAGAACAAAGCTGCTTCTCTGATAAATAATCATGCATACGGAAAGAGAGGTCTATCAGTTCTCTGTGCTGTATTTGTCAGCTGTGTAAGCAGCCAGCACTGTGTATTTCTAAAGAAAGCTATCATAGCAGCAGAGATGCTCCTGCCACATCCCAACTGGATATATATCGAGTCCTAATGGCATTTCTGACAAAAAGAGTTATGATGTTTCCCAAACATGCGTCTCATTGTTAAGGAGAAAGCCACACTCTCCACTATAAATCCTCTCTGTCATCAGCAGTAACATTGTCTCCTCTTATTAGGAGAGAGACGGCAACAAGGCTGCCTACCATGGAGAGGTAAGCTGATTGAAGAGGATACCAAACAAAACCTGTGTGAGACTGTAGTGCCTCCTAGGGACCTACTGTAAGCAGTGCAAGGTAAACTTGTAGCTCGACTACGTCACTTCATAAGGGTTGCACCTTAAGACTGAAATTTGGGATCTCTTAAACAGGGTGCAGTTGGCCTGTGTAAACAAAAGAAGAGGATAATTCTCTACAAGAGAAAACAAAAACTCAAACCACAGAAAAAGTACTAGCTTTTTTACTAGTACACTACAGGGGCATAGCTAGGAATAGATTTTTTACTGAGGCAAAAAAACACTGTCTAAAAAAAACAGCATATCCTGTTCATGTTACAGAGGTGAGAGTTATCATCTTATAAAGCCTGGAGACTATTAACCCTTTAAGGACCGGAATTGTGTTAACATGATCATACTGAAGTGGGCTTCTAGGACTGCGATCATATAAAAAAAGCACTTTGTTTTGATGACTTACAGGGACACCGTACTTTGTAGTACAGGCTTGAAACTCATATCATTGCATAATGGAGGGACTGACATTCACTTCCTGATAGTTTTTTTTGTGATGTCACTAAGAGGGGCATTTGGTGTCTAAAGGGCGGAGACAGTTTACAGCAGCCTGGCAGAGACAAAAGCAGAAACAAAACATCACAGGAACTTGTTTAGAGCAAATAAAAAAGGGGGAAACACTGTAAATCTGATGTATTTGACTTATAATAACTATCAAGAAACGAGTAGATATAAGCATATACTAGTTTATAAACTAAATGTATCAGGTATGTTTTTTTTCCTTATTACTGATAATAATGAAATGAATATCTTATTTTATTTAGACATTTTTACTTATTTTCAACCCTTAAACAGTTGCAGTTCAAGTTACTTATCAAATGTTACAGCTAACTTGAAATATGCAACTGTTCAAGAGCTGAAAACAAGTAAAAAGTATAATTAAGCAAATTATCAGTTCAATTATGGGTCTAGTTATTGAGAGCTCAGTTGGAATGAAAACCAGCAGACACAGGGGGTCCCCAGGACCGAGTCTGAGAAGCCCTGCTTTACACAGTACATTTTAGTACGATTGAACACACCATTAATTGGGCTCTCCACACAACAGCAACCCTGAGCAGACTAACTGCTTTCCTTTAAATCCTGCACCTGACTCTAATTTACAATACTAGCCAGGTGCAGGTGATAATTAACAACAATCAACACATGTTTTCATGTGTGTTTGGCAGGGAGGATTTTAACCGCCTCCCTGCTGTGTTACACACCCTATAAAATGCTGCTGTATACTATAGTATACTGCACACCTAGGAGATAACTTCTATAAAATGCTCCCAAAAAGGATTGTAGGAAACCATTGACCTTCAGGTTGCCCATCTTCTGTTTTCACCTTTCTCAAAATAGGAGTAAAACTGATGGTCCGATTTGAATGTAACTTGTTAAATTAAGATAGCTGTAAAATGATACCATGCCTCAAGAAACTACACATTGTTTTTAGGCTACATCAACTCTATTTTTTTAAAAAATGTTATCTTTTTTTGTTGTAACTGTAATAAAACAATCAATGCTATTTGTATTTTTTTTAATTAAAAACTTTTAACACTTAAATTAGCACAGTTACATTTTCTCCATTATCACCTTCTTTTGTATCGCTCATAATCTGATTTTATTGTGTGTTCAAATTTGTGCTCAGGGAGGCTAGTTTGAAACGCAAAGACAAACCTGTGCATTGTCTGCACAATCGTTCAGGTGAACATGAGGCCACACCCTGAATTTTTGGCTTCATGGCCGGTTTGCACCCCATTATCAGGTGCTAACGAGCATTGTATTCACACTTGTGCCTTGCGCTGTGTTCACAATTCGGCCGATTTTAGGTAATACAATCTGGAATGGCCTAATTCCGATAAATGAAAACAATACCTGATTCACTTCCTTTCCGCTTTACATATGCTGTACTTGAGGGCAACTCTTTCCTTTTGTGATAGTTATTGCTTAAGCTGCTAAAATCCATTCCATGCCTCCTTTAGTAGTACAAACACTGCATTTAGTAATTTTGAAGATTACTACTATTACATTATAGTAGTGTGAAAGGGTAGCGTCACTGGCAAGGCTGGTTACCGGCAGGAGAGAGACTCAGATGCACAGAGCTGCAGTCAAAGCACTGAAGCACACATTTACAAGCAAAGACAAAGAAACAAGGCACAGGGGGAGCCAAAATTAACTGTTCTAACAAAATAACCTGAACAGTTCAAAATAAAAGGGCATTGACTTTCACAAACTGACCCCAAACACCTAAGCAAACAAAGGATTTGGCCTCCCTTATACCATGTGGCTGGGTCTTGATTGATGATCAATTATTCAATCAAGACCCAGCCACATTCCACACCTGGATTTGCTGATTAATTAATCTAAACTATTAAAACTGGTTGTGTCTATTATTAGATATCCTATGAATAATGTATTCAATACTCACTAACCCAGGGTACATTTTTAAATGACAACCAGGGACTGTTGAATGAATTTGTTCCATTTCTGCAATTCATTTTGTTTTATAAATGATAAAATAAAGTCATAAGAGGTTATTAAGACCCACAGTGCTTCTCGTCAGTACTTGCATTGGTGCCTGGAAAATCACGCACATACAGAGGGTCCTGAGTAATAAGCACTTGGTAAGTGATAGCCAAACCACAAAGGTCTCAATCACAGGTCTGTAAGAGACGAGGAGAGTATGATAAACGTTTCATGAAGAATGATGCAAAATCTAGGCAGTTATTGTGTTCACCATGTAGAGTGTGTCAGTCAGGCAGACCGACAAAGAGCACATAAAGGTCTCAATTTTTTTAATAAGGACCCTAAGAAATACAAAAATTACTGTATTCCTTTGAATTTAAGACACCCTTGAATTTAAGCCCACAGTTCACACCCTCATTTGAGGAAAAAATAAAACATCAAATTAATCTGCATTTACAAAGACACAACCTCAATTACTTATATGGAGGCAGTTTGCGGCTGTCTGCTATCACACAGAGCATTACAGTTATGTGGTGCTTCTCATTTCCAGTTGTGATTACTCACACCTGTTTTTCTTCCAATTTGTGAATTGTGGTATTGCTTGGCATGTTGAAAAATACGGGGGTCTGATCAGCATTTCCGATCTGTTCAAGCTGGTACTGTTTGTTAGAAACACTGAAATTGTAAAAGCTTCTCATGACGCTAATGATGCTTCTTTGAAAATGGCTGCCTGAATGTCATGGACGATTCGAGATTGGGCAGAAACATTTTGGTTCGTCTTTTTTCTGCAGTACGTAACGTTGCTGCTTGTGTATTCGGGCAGTGACGTCTTTATTCGTCTTTTCTCGACAGTCAGTGACGTTGCTGTTTGTGTACTCGGGTATTCGCGTCTTTTGTTGCCGATTTTAAAACACGCATCACTATACTGTACTCAAATTTAAGATGCAGAATATTTTTTGAAGAAAAAAATTATTCGAAAAGTTTGAAGGAATACGGTAACTCTTTTGGCTGCAACAAATCATGGACATTGTTAGGTCTACTTCTATTGGTGAAAGCTCTTGTAGACAGAAGTGAAAACCTTAAATATACTTTGTTTTTATTCAAACAACTCTCTTATAAACAGTTTGATTTAGATTCAAATACAAATACCATTTAAACCTCTTCCTCTGAACCAAACTCCACCTGAACCTAACACCACTACCTGCTCATGCCAGTACAACTCAGCTACCCTCTCTTCTCTTCGTTTGAAGCACGGAGGAGTGATTCTCACAAAAGGGGACTGGTTTAAACTACAGTATACAGCCTTAAACTAATTAGATCACTACCTCTCCCTCTGTGCCTTGGTAAAATGGCAACTTTACAATACAACTTAACAATACAACTTTACAATATAACTTTACAATACGCACTTTACAGTCACATAACATAATATTACATTACATTTTTCACTTTGACGCAATGATAACAAATAGATTTTGGACAGGATATCAGATACTTGTTTTTGAGTTTCTTTGATTGCAGAAACAGTATTGCCAAACCCCTTATCGCTTACAAAGAACCACTGCTATACTGTATGACAAATTCTATTGTAAAAATATTATTTCTAAACATTGATTTTTACTTTCCTCAAAAAGCATCCTCAGATCAGGCATTGAGTTCTCTTTTCTTTACTTTAAATCTGCCTGAACAAAATGGAATCCAGTGAGTGGATCACCTGGTAAGCATGTGGCATGTGGTATAAGTCATTCACTTAGGGAGCGCAGGTTTGTGTCTGGGCTGTGCAATGTTTCTGGTCTTCACTGGGCATTCCAAACTGGTTTTATCATGAGAAAGGGTTAGGTAAATCTAAATTGAGCTCTAAAACAATGTTTAATACAATAACTAGAGAAAGTCTCACTCTACATGGAAAAATTGCCATTGTCAACAAATGAACTGACAAGTTGTATCTAGATTTCAGTTAGAGCGATGGAAGTCTGTATAATATTAGAGATAGAAAATTCATCATTACAGTATGTTGGCAGGCCTGTGACATCCTGCCTGTGTCACTGACAAGTCTCTGGTCACACTCCATACACTTCACAGAAAGTGCAAGGTGACACTCTGTTTTTGTTAAGAGGTAATCTGTTTTCCTACACATATATTCCTATACTAGAGAAGTAGCTGACAAAAAGAGCAATTACTAGGGAAGAGGGCCTGATACAGGAGCTGTGAATCATGATGTGTAGAAACTTAGAACAGGAATACTTTTCAATGTCATGACTGCCACAGTTGGGGTAAGATTTCTTTAGCATGTTAGACAAAGAGAAGGAGATGTGATACCTTTTATTGGACTAACTAAACAATAATTCATCACAAGCTTTCAAGACCTCAAAGGTCTCATGTTAGAAAGGTAGAAATGTCACAAGGAAAGTTTGTTGAAGGATATTTATTAGCATTCATTGAATCATGAGAATAAATAGATTCATTTTTTGTTTTTTATTTTATATATACATCAGTGCAAAAAAGTAATTTCCCATTTTTTAGGGTTAATATTGGGAATTGAGAGAAAATCGGTTGAACCTGGCTGTAAATCACACAAAACAACTCCTAACAAGAAGACTCAAAGGTGTGTCGATATTTTTGTTTCTAGATTAACAGTTTATTTTTCTATCACAAACAATAGTGCAAATTGCATTTTGGTGTCACTGATGAATCCAGACTATGGATCGTTGTTTAAGCAAGTTAGAATAATCACTATAGAACAGTGTATGTTGAACATGTGCCATGCCATTTTGTAAAATGTTAGCAAGGCTATGGTTTTTAATGTTACAAAACCATAGCAAACCATTTATTCCTTAAGGTGGTTTTACAGGCAGAACAGGACCACTTGCATTTTCACCCACATCCTTAATTGATTTGGTTTACAATAATAAAAAAAAAATGGATTAAAGTAAAAGGTTATTAATTTATGTTTCTACGACATATGCAGCACCAAGCTAATGTGGCTTTGACAACTTAAATTAAATTATTATAAAATAAATGAAAGTTACAGTTGAAAGCATATTATCATCAAAAGCCCACAAGCTGAGGTCACTCCAGCTCTCTCACTATGACTGTGTGCAACGTTGTTGGAAACAGAACTTACATTCATACAAAGAAATCCATTATGAGTGAATGATGCTCAAAGTGTTCTGTTCATTACCTTCTACCATTTCTCCTCTGTGTGTGAATGAATCTGTGTTCAGACTTGGTATCCTGTTGTGCGAGGTGTCATTTCTCAGTAAACCTTGTTATAGGAATTGTGTCATCTCAAATAAGCTCCCACTTTAAGGAGTGCTAACCAATCAACACCAAATATGAAGAAACACACTATATATGAAAATAACAAAAATATTACACATTATATAACTAAATAAAATATTAAAATTGCATTTACAATATTGGTTTAAAAAAGACAAACCATATCTTAAGCATTTTGGGTGGTTCAGCCACCCCCCTTTCTATCAGTGTAGCGACTACACAAATGTGAAGTCACACACTGCTTAAATGTCATACTGCTGAGCAGTTCTTGTGTGAGTAATGTATCTGATGATGCACACCGATTTTTTAAAACTTGTCAACAACTCTGGTTTGAAGATCAACAGACTAAGCCTTTGTGGTGTTTTACCAGTGTTTTTAAAGTAAAGCTGATTCTTTTTTTTTGTGCCAGTGGTGTTTTATCTAGTTTTAAAAACCAGGAACCCTACTTATAAGGTAACCTTTGTTTACCTCTACCTTGCGCCCCTTGTTAAATGACGGCAAATTGGTTGCCCTGGAGACCCGACGCACCCTGTGTTGATTGCCGCTGTTCCACCAATGTCATGCTGAATCTGCTCCACGGCTTCTTTTTAAAAGGAGCTTTGCTTAGAAGAGAAGAAGCTGGCCAGGCCGAGGTGGTCTGACATGCCGGCCACAAGAGCCCAGGACCCCATGAGCTGTGAGAACGCACTTTTACTTTGGAACAAAGGCGGTAGACTTTGGATATTTATTTATTTTTGTAGTTTAATTGGAGAGCCCACCACAGGTGCTCCTCAGGTACTGCCGTATGTATTATTTAGTTTTGTTTTTTTTTTTTTGTTTTTTTTTTTTACACATGCACCATTTTTTAAAATTATTTTTATTTGATTTAACAAACCTATATGATAACGAACTGGAAAGGTTCTGGTTTCAGTTAAATGGCTCTGTATTGATTCTTATAACTCTGAAAGTCCTGTAAACTACTTTTTGAAAGTTAGTGATTTATACATCTGTTATGTATTATACCAGTTCTATTTTATTAGCTTCAAGTATTCTAACTTTCTTTTTTTTGCTGTGCTGATACTGCTTAAAGGAACTGATTTTTGAGAGTAGATTTCTTTTTGTATTGAATGTAGATGACTACAGTGGTTTGCTGCACTTTTCCTGTGTGAATAATTTTCTTTTTATTAACCCTCTGAGGTCCCCCTTATTTTCGCCTGATTTTTACTGTTATATTTGTGCTTATAACTCTAACTACAAGGGTTTCAGGTAAGTACCTTGTAAGTAATAACTCAGCACAAACTGTGGATTTAAAATTTTAAAAAATCCATTCTGTGAGAGAAATTTAGTGGAACACCAGAGCAAAAGTTAGTAATTTATAGCAAACTACAAAAAATGCAATAAATACAAAATATTCAAGTAAAAATGTGATAAAAAAGAGAGAAACATTACCAACATATTGCTATGGTAGATTCCTTTACACATTACTTTCATTATAGTCTTTGAAACAGTTCCTGTCTATGATGAGACACAGTGGCACATCACAGTCATGATTTGCCATGTTTTTTTTTCTTGCACATGGCACAATTTCTTCTTCCTTCAGTTGCTTTCAAAGTGCTATCAACAGACTCAGCATCTATGAGAGGTTCAGGAAATGCCGTTTCTGTACAACACCTGAAGGACCAGGTACTGGGATCTCCTCTTTACAAAGTTCCAATAATAGGGCATGGTGGAAGTTCCACTTCTTTGTACAACTGTTGATAATTGCAATGTCTAGAAAATGATTAAAAATGATTAAGACAAATCCAACCCTCCCATGTACTTACTGTGTCTCCAGAAAAGGAGCATTTCTCTGGCATCAATCCACTTTACAAACAGGAGCTTGTGTTTTGTAATCCACCTGATGCTGCCTCTTACTGTTCCGCAGGCAGCAAAGTTGTTTTTATCAAGGTCTTCAAAAAGCACTGGGTTTGTGTAAAAATGATCACAATAGAGTTTGTAACCTTTTCCCAGACAATATGCTTGCATTAGTGACATTACTAAATTGTAACTCAGACCCAAGCATGTGAAACCATTACTGGATTGAAATGTTATGTCTGGGTGATAAAATGCTAAATAAATGGGGCGAAGTCTGAAGACTGGCTGAAAAAAAAATAGCCCAGAGTAACTACACAAAAAACAGGCCACTTCAGGAGATCCCTGAGAGCCCATGGCAGCTTTTGGCTTTATAAAGCCATACACTGTGATTGTGGAATAATCTGGGCATTTAAAAAAAAAAATCATCAGTGTATCTGCTTTTACAGAGGAACTCAAATGTAATACATATGGTATATGATACATGTAAAACAAAAACGCTAAAGACTGAGTTTAGAGTCCAGTTTTGTATGCCAGTTAGTTGTAATTAGTTGCATTACTTATCTTATTATTACCACAAATGATACACAAGTTGCAAACCAAGAATACACAGGTTCATTTGACAACATTGTAACCTTTTTTATATGGAGTGAAGGCAAGATTTTAGGTGTGAGGCTGTGCAGAGGGAGAACAACAGTCAGAGTAAAAATAGTCGAATAGGTTGACTAATTGATAATGTCTGGTGCTCTATTTGTTAACATACTGTTTTGTAACACTGACTATTAAACTGGAATTTAAAAAGCGTTTTATTAATGTTCTAAATGTCATTGATATGTTAATGGATGGCAGCCACTACTGCACTTCCACCTACCTGAAACCGCACGCTTCACAATGACTTCACAATCACGTGCCATGTGATTAGTCGGCTACCTGTTTCTGAGGTCGACTGTCACTTTTCTATTCGACTGGTTGACTAGTCAGCTATTTGGTGCTGCTCCTAATTCTGTGTGAAAGAGAGATGAACGCTCCTCTTGTCTGCTGCTGGAAGTAGATGTACACTAGAGGTTATCTGGATGAAAGAGCAGGAAGAGGAAAGAGAAGATGTTGGGTTTCCATGGGCAATAAAACACAAAAGGATTGTGGAGTCAGAGGTGGGGAAGGAGAGGAAAATCTGAGCATCATCAGCATAGAAATGGTATGAGAAACCATAGGATGCGATGAGGGGGCCCAGGGAGCGGGTGTAGAGAGAGAACAGGAGAGGACCCAAGACTGACCCTTGGGGGACTCCAGTTAAGAGAGGGTGAGGTGTGGAGGTTGCTCCACGCCAGGTTACCTGGTAGTGCGGTTGGAGAGGTAGGAGGAGAACCAGGCCAGAGCAGTGCCAGAGATCCCCAGGTCAGCAAGAGACTATTATGGCTTCCGGTAGACTTTTGCGATATCATTTTGTAGTTTCTTTGATTACATGATGTTAAATAAAAGATCAAAATTATGTTCATTATATATATATATATATATATATATATATATATATATATATATATATATATATATATATATATTTAAATGATGTCTCAATTCTAAAATTCTAGGTGATGCAAAACTTTTGGATGTAGCTGTAGGTGGCACATATAACACAATATACAGTATAGAAAGTATTAAAACCTTTAAGTAGTCAAATAGTTTACATATAAAAAAGACATGCTGGGTCGTTTTGTGTACGATTTTTTAAGATATTCTGTACCACCACATATAGTTTGTTTTTACCACTGAGGAAGAAAGGCTTAATGATTTACAGTGTGTGTTACAGTTCAGTACAGAATGGACACTTTACTCAAACAATCAACTGATATGTAAATGAAACCCCTCTACTAGTAATTAAAACAAACAAATGAAACTCAAATAAGCATTAAATAGAATGTAAGCACCTACTAGACTTGGTAATGCGGTTCTACAGGGAATAGTCCTGGTGCATATTAAACATGTTAATCAGATTATATTATCTTATGCAGTTATCTGGTAATTAGTTATGTTTTATTGCTGATAATGAAGATAGTACACATGTAAGACCTGTCATTCAGCTATTTCAATATCAATAATTACAATAATTTTGGAGCTGAAATAAAATATTTATTAAACTTGAAAAAAACTTCCTGATTGGATTTGGTTAAAAAAAATTGTAATGGCCCAAAAATCTGAACTTGAAAATGGTTTAAAGGCAACAGCAGACAAGAATATGTCACAAAGACGGCCAGAGTGGGTGGCGTCAGACCAGAAGCAGGAAGGAATACAAACACAGAGACTTGGATTTTGGTTAGGCTGAGCGCGTGATCGCGCTCAGCATTTAATAAACAGACAGAAAATAAAAGGTTTGAAACAACAAAAACACAGGACACGGCACTTGTAGCCAAAATAAAAAGACAGACAAAACGCACTAAACACAAACGGTGCACGGAGACAAACAAACACGGTGAGTACACACTTATCTTTACTTTTACGATCTTTAACTCTCCTCTCTCTCTCTCTCCCGTTCTCCTCTTCCGAACACCTACCCCCAAGTGACTAAAACGTGCATCTATATATACTGTTGTGCTGGGATTCAATTACTAATTAATTACTCACTTGAATCCCAGCACGTGAATTCATTACGTGCAACCCCGTGCCACACATTATACACATTTTATCTGCACGTGAAGTGATGTGCCATCCTCGTGCCTAAATATAATTATACACTTTAAACACACGTGAAACACAGACCCGTTTATATCCCGTGTACCAATCTATACACCAACATTAACATACGCACGCATACATACACAAAACACACAAATGCACACAGGGGCGGGGCACATTGCCACATATACCCCCCCTTGTGCGCAGCACACATGGCCTCAACGGCCACCTCCCCCCTTAAAAACCCAGCAGTCCAGGACAAAGTCTCGGGCTGGGAAGGGAGGCTTCAGTGGGCCCATGGCTGGCCATGCTGTCAGCACCCCTGCCGGTAGTGGCACGGCTGACAGCCTGTTGGTCCCGTCCTGCAGCGAAAAAGCTGCGGGGGCAGGTGGTCCCCCGACCTCCCCCTTCTTCGTAGCCGGCAGCTCCCTCCTGTGGGGCTCCGGCCACAAGAACTCCTGCAGCGAAACTGCTGCTGGGGAAAGTGGTCTCCAGACCTCCTCCCCCTTCTTCGTGGCCGGCAGCTCCCCTTTCTGGGGCTCCGGCCACCGTACTCCCTGCGGAGGTACGGGCAGCAGAGGCAGCTCCTGCTCCTCTGCTCCGGGCGGTGGTGGAGGCAGAGGCAGCTCCAGCTCCTCTGCTCCTGGCGGTGGTGGAGGCAGAGGCAGCTCCAGCTCCTCTGCTCCTGGCGGTGGTGGAGGCAGAGGCAGCTCCAGCTCCTCTGCTCCTGGCGGTGGTGGTGGCGGAGGCAGAGGCAGCTCCTGCTCCTCTGCTCCTTGCGGTGGTGGTGGCGGAGGCAGAGGCAGCTCCTGCTCCTCTGCTCCTGTAGGTGGTGGAGGCAGAGGCAGCTCCTGCTCCTCTGCTCCTTGCGGTGGTGGTGGCGGAGGCAGAGGCAGCTCCTGCTCCTCTGCTCCTTGCGGTGGTGGTGGCGGAGGCAGAGGCAGCTCCTGCTCCTCTGCTCCTGGAGGTGGTGGAGGCAGAGGCAGCTCCTGCTCCTCTGCTCCTGGAGGTGGTGGAGGTAGAGGCAGCTCCAGCTCCTCTGCTCCTGGCGGTGCTGGCTCCCTCTGCTGTGGCGGCTGGGCATGTGCACGCCGTGCTGCCTTCAGCAGCATAGCGAGAGGCTGCTGGGGGACACCAGCATCCTGCCCTTCTCCCCCCCAAAAATTTTCAGGGGGTTGAGCCTGTAACTCCTCCCCTTCTGGCTCTTGGGGCTGAACCAGCAGGCATTTTCCCTCTGCTGGTGGCTTGGGTCCCAGGGCTGTGGAAGCCCCGACTTGCCTCCCTTTGGGCTGTGGACGCCCCGACTCCTCCCTTTTGGGCTGTGGACGCCCCGACTCCTCCCTGTTGGGCTGTGGACGCCCCGACTCCTCCCTGTTGGGCTGTGGACGCCCCGACTCCTCCCTGTTGGGCTGTGGACGCCCCGACTCCTCCCTGTTGGGCTGTGGACGCCCCGACTCCTCCCTGTTGGGCTGTGGACGCCCCGACTCCTCCCTGTTGGGCTGTGGACGTTCGGGCTCCCCCCACTCAGGCGTAGGACGTTCGGGCTCCTCCCACTCAGGCGTAGGACGTTCGGGCTCCTCCCACTCAGGCGTAGGACGTTCGGGCTCCTCCCACTCAGGCGTAGGACGTTCGGGCTCCTCCCACTTAGGCGTAGGACGTTCGGGCTCCTCCCACTCAGGCGTAGGACATTCGGGCTCCTCCCACTCAGGCGTAGGACATTCGGGCTCCTTCCGCTTGGGCTCCTCCCATTTGGGCTGTGGATGCTCAGGCTCCTCCCATTTGGGCTGTGGAGGCAAAACCAGCAGGCATTCACCCTCTGCTGGTGGAGATGGGGACAGCAGGCACTCACCCTCTGCTGGTGGAGATGGGGACAGCAGGTACTCACCCTCTGCTGGTGGAGATGGGGACAGCAGGTACTCCTCTGCTGGTGGTCCTGCTACCTGGGCTGCTGTTCCATTTATGGTTGCCTCCAGGTAGCTGAGGACAAACTCCACACCTTCCTCCAAGGTGTTTGGGGTGTGTTCCTCCTGATAGGCCTCCCATCTCTCACTGTCCATCATCCACAGGGCCCGAACGACTATGGGCAGAGACTGGGCCTCCAGCCCAGCATTCTCCAGGAACCAGCCCCGTAGTTTGATGGCGTCCTCTGCCATTATATATATATATATATATATTTTTTTTTTAAACAAAACCCCTCCTGGTCTGACGCTTGGAGGCGCGGCTATCCCACGATGACACCACGTGTCACAAAGACGGCCGGAGTGGGTGGCGTCAGACCAGAAACAGGAACACAAACGACAGAGAGATGGGGTTTTGGTGAGGCTGAACGCGTGATCGCGTTCAGCATTTAATAAACAGAACAGAAAATAAAAGGTTGGAACAGACAAAAACACTGGACACGGCACTTGTAGCCAAAATAAAAAGACAGACAAAACGCACTAAACACAAACGGTGCACGGAGACAAACAAACACGGTGAGTACACACTTATCTTTACTTTTACGATCTTTAACTCTCCTCCCTCTCTCTCTCTCTCTCCCGTTCTCCTCTTCCGAACACCTACCCCCAAGTGACTAAAACGTGCATCTATATATACTGTTGTGCTGGGATTCAATTACTAATTAATTACTCACTTGAATCCCAGCACGTGAATTCATTACGTGCAACCCCGTGCCACACATTATACACATTTTATCTGCACGTGAAGTGATGTGCCATCCTCGTGCCTAAATATAATTATACACTTTAAACACACGTGAAACACAGACCCGTTTATATCCCGTGTACCAATCTATACACCAACATTAACATACGCACGCATACATACACAAAACACACAAATGCACACAGGGGCGGGGCACTTTGCCACAGAATACCACAAAGTAAAATAAGGAATAATCCCCAAAATTGTGTGAGTTTTAAAAAAAATATATAATTCTCATTTACATTTCTCCCCAGTTTTGTCCAATTACACTCCATCACAGCTGCAATTCCCCCAGAATAGCTCAAGAGAACTGAAAGTCAGTGGGTGTCCTCCGATTCAGCCACACGGGGGCCCCCTGTTTAGGGAGCTGTAACATGGCGAGGTGCCCTGTACATTGTTTTGTTTATTTATTTTTAGAACGGGGTCCCCCTCCTCCCCTGTGTTATTTTGTATTATTATTATTATTATTATTATTATTATGATTTAGTATTGTTTTGTATTTTGACGGTGTAGCCGATTGTTTTGTAGTGTGGATGGGTAGTCCCATCCACAGTAGTAATTAATAAACTTGTGCAGAAGGTGGCCATCTCCCGAATTAATTAAGTGATTAATTTATTACTAAATCTGGAGATGGTCACCTGCATATAAACGTGCAGCACTCTCAGTTCCAGGTGGGTGTTGGAAGGAGAGAGTGAGTGAGAGGATTAAAACTAAACTAAAATTAAACTCCAGGAACAGTGAAGGCAAATGCTCAGCCTGACCTGGGTTTTGTTTATTACTTTTGTGTTCGTGATTTTGTTCTGTTTAATTATTTATTTTGCTCTGTGAGCACAGTTTCTTTTTGTTTAAATATTTATTTTATTGTTGTTATTTAAAAATAAAAAGATGTGCCGCGTCATTTACTTTAACTGCAGTACTTGCCCTGTGTGTGTGTTTACCTTCCTGCTTCTGCCTGACATCACCGCCCAGTCACCCTGTCACAGAAGCTTTTTACATTTATTTGCACTTTGTATCATATGTGACACACTTGAGATGGTTTCACAAAATTAGCTATTGTATTATAATGTATTGTATCGTATTGTATGATCCTGACAGGAAACTTCCTTAAGAGAAAACAGGCTCTGACTGTTGTGACTGGCAGCACCGAATCCTGAGGAAGACTGGGTTCTGTGTAGTAAGTGTTTCTATGTGAAGATAATGAAATCTCCAGGGTATTCTGTGAGCAGAGTGCTTCTCTAAGAGGATAACAAGTGACAGTTTGTCCCTAGAGAGAGGTTGTCAGCCACTTCTACTGTTTGAAAACTGGCAGAAAAGTGAAAGTGACGATGCTGCCACAGCAGATAGATACAAAATAGAACAGTGGCAGGGGACAGGAAAGGAACAAACAATATATATTTCTAGGGAGCTTTCTAACTATTTTTGGGCCTGTTTTTTGTTTTCAAAATGGATTTAACTAACCCCTGTTTCAAAGGAAGTGCAAAAACATTTCTGAGAGAAACAAAACAATACGTACATAATTGAATAGTGGGAAGGATCAATTAAATGATTGTTTCTTTTAAGTTTTATGTTGTTCAAAATATTGTATTCCTTTCTGAAAAAACAACTGCCTTTGCTCTTGTTTCAAAACAGGATGATCAATGTGTATAGGGAAGGTTGTCCATGTGAAGCACACATACATTTCTTTTCTCCGTCCAGTAAGCATCCGTCAGTTCCACGAGTTATCAGTGAGATACAAGATTCCTGGAACCTGGATTTTATTAGATGGAAAAGACTTTTCAAAAGTAATTTAAACTGCCTTAAATGAAATAACGTCTATGTTTTTTTCCTAGTTTTGTAACATTAACAGGTGTTTTTCTCCTTTTAAAAAATGTAAGCTATTTACCTTTTGACGTAAATAGCTTTGAAAGTAACCTGTCTCTAAACATAAGACAAATACAATATAAATGTGTATGTAAAAATATGAATATATTTAAATATTTCTTTCAGTCCTGCTTTTCCCATGGTTATACTATGCATTTACTATTGTATACCTTGGTTTGCCATGTTTTGTAATATGTTTTCTATACATCTCAGGGCTTTACAGTGCTTACCTGAGCATTGCCATGCTTTCAATATGCTTTTGTTTATCGTAATTAGCAAAGCAAACGTGGGACAAAAATGGCACAATGGCATGATAAACACTACATTGTTTGAAAGCAGTGATGATGTTATTAACATCAATTTATTTTCAAATGACATGCCAATGTGATGTCCTTCATATGCCTTCATATGGTCATAGCTCTCAGCTCATTGTTTGAGTGGGTCTTGTCCAGTGCTGAAGGATTCTGGAATATGGTCAACTGTAGCACCCTCCCAGTCTTAATGCATATTATTCATACTTTCAGAAACGGACACTGAATTAATTTAAGATAAACGGTGTTTAGACCCATTGGAGGGGAAACATGTTGGAAACTGTTGACCTACCTCCAGTTTTGAGTGGTAGCCTGGACAGCTCTCCTGGAATTCTTATACACTGTAGTTCTTTAAAAGAAGACACTGCTGTGTATTTAAAGAGCTGGCAGTGAGTATGTGAGCGAGATTAACTGGGTGAATTCCACAGGGCCATTTGTAACTACCAGCCGTGAGAAATAATAACATGGTGATCCAGTTGCTTGACATTGTAGAAGACAATAGTTTATTGAATTGTTGAGATGGAGCCAGCACTTTCTCACCATGAAATGATCTGCAGCCATGCACTGCTCTCATTGAGGGCTCCATCAGACCTGTCACTTCACAGTCTCGGGCTGAAAAAGAAGCTTAGTATCCTGGACATAGTCTTATTTACGTATTTTGACGTCATCACCGTTTATAATCACAGAATTGAAATGAAACGTTCCTAAGATTTTCTTTTACTCAATTTAACTAACAGCTGTGGAAATAAACACTGCCACCCTTTAAATCTCACAATCCGTTATGTATTTTTAGAGACAGATATACACCAAAGAAAGTGGCATGCACAGTTAGATGTTTAATACAACTTTTTGAACATAAATGTTTTTAAACAGAATACTAATTGCCTGACAGGGTAGCCCAGTGTTTATGAAGGCAAGCAGTGTCACACAGCCAAGTGGAGATGAAGTTCAGCACTTTGAACACTTATTGACAGAAAATCCACACAAGCTGTTCTTCACAGAGGAGACCCTGCATGATACAGACACAGGTTTGGATGAAGGGGCTTATGTAGTGTGCACCATTTATTTATAAAAGGGGAAAAAAATGCTAATGTTACAGAACTAGCACGAAACAACTGTGGTGCTCTTAGACTCTCTCAAATGAACCCTCAGAGGCATTCATTTGAAGCTTTAAACATTATTATTTTTTTCTTTTTAGAAAAAAAAATATATATGTTAACCCGGTCATACATGTTTTGTGAATATGCCCCAAGCTATTTTACTGCAGAGCTTCTGTCTTGCTTTCAAACAGTACTTTTATCTGCACAGCACAGCTCAGATGGACCAATTAATTACATTGATTAATTGATTATCCAACCAATCACATGGCTGTATAATGCAGGACACATGAAGAAACTTTTTATTCTGGGGATAGTGGATTTAACCCTTCCTTTGCCAAACCATATTACAATATAGAAAATGCAAATGGGACCTATCTCAGACACACACATTCACATGTAAACGTAAAACTATCTGCAGAAGACTGAACAATGATCAGGGTCATCTAAAGTACTGTACATTTAGTAATCAAGTGTACACTTTTCCAGCAATACAAGTGCATGCTGTTATGTGTATGTATTTTTATTTGCTCGTTCACAATATGGTTTGTTATTTCGTATCATTTAGATTATTATTATTTATTGTGAGTGTTGGTTTTGTTTATTCAGTATTGAATTCAATATTCGATAGATCAGTAGGGGTGTCCCTGCGCAGGTTTGAATCCTGCCGACTACGCCCAACGTAACAAGGAGGCTGGCACTTCTGATGCCATCTTACTCCCGTTTGGAGGACAGCTGTCAATCACTAGAAATCGACTCCATGCTCTGAAATTCAGCAGGATCATTCACTCAAGGCACGTTCAGGGGTAGGAACACAAAACAAATTAAATATTCACACACACTTTATGCTGTGATTATACAATAATTCAATCGTGAATAAACAAAACCAACATTTTAAAACATGATATCTTTTACTACACTAGATTAAATACATCTCTGTTTGCATGCCATGCTTTTAGACTGCCTTGCACATCCTGGAGGGTGGAATTGTCCTCATTCCTTCACTGGTTTCTGGCCTGTCAATAACTTGCTGTAACAGTAACATCCTTTGACCCAGAAGACACTGCTGGGGTGAAATGACAAAGGAAGTAAAGCAGTAACAGACTTCCTGGAAGGATACAAAATCAAGAAATAATTAAACAATTAAAAACAATGAGTATCAATTCAAAAAAAGTATCAGTTCAAAAAAATAAATAAATAAATCAGTTTTAAAAATTTACAATTCAAAAAAAGTTAATGGAAAGGGGCAAAGGATAATTCCTTATTCAATCCCTCAGGGGCTTCAGTATGCAACCTATGAATCCACGAAGCCTCTCTTTGTAAGAGAAACCGATCTCTATCCCCTCCTTTCCTAGAGGTATGTACAATTTCTATGCCCAAAAAACGTTGAGAACAAACATCATGGTTGAAGTCATTAAAGTGTCTAGCAACAGAAGATTTGGTATCTTTGTTGCATATAGCACTTTTATGTTCATGTGCTCTCAATCTCATTTCTCTTGTTGTTTTCCCTACATAACACAAACCACACAGACATTTCAACAAATACACAACATACCAGGTTCTACAGGTGATTATGCCTTTTACAAAAATGTGTTTTCCCATGTGCAGATGTGTAAAGTATTCCCCTTTAATCATGGCTTTACAATTTGAACAATTCTGACAAGGATAATTGCCAGAAAAAATGACCTGCAGGGGGCACTTATATAATTTATCTTACACACATATCTGACTTAGTTAAATGGTCCTTTAAGTTCTTAGATCGTTTATATGCAAAAAGAGAAACAATGTGTTTTAACAACCTCTTTAACCTGTTCAGACATAGGTAAGTATGTAGAGACAAAAACCAAGGCATCTGATTTTGATTTATAGGCACGAGGCTGCAACAGCATCTCCCTGCCCGTATCTTTTGCGTTTTTGTATGCCCGGCTAATCCAATGGGGTTTATAATCGTTCACTTTAAATCTTTCACCAACAATTTCTGCATGTTTATCAAAGTCCTGCTCAGTATACAAATACATCAGTAACTGACTCTAAGGTAAACTCAGTTTCAGAGACAATGTATGAAAACTGGTAGCATTGAGAAAATTATTCTTGTCTGTACTTTTCCTATAAACTGAAGTAGAAAAATAATTTCTGGACATCTGGACTTGGACATCCAAAAAGGCAGTGGAATTACAGTCAAATGATATCTCAAATGTGATAGTAGAATGTCTGCTATTTACAAATGTTTCAAACTCGATCAATTAATCAATTTTGCCCGTCCAGACATATCGGAGCCATGATTTAATCATTTGTAAATAAGGATTATTACTATAAATATAATCCATCTCAAATTTGCCCATAAATAAATTGGCACAGTTGGGAGCCATAATTGTACCCATTGCAGTCCCATGTATTTGTAAATAAAAAGTGTTTTCAAATAATTCTAAATAATTCCTATGAAGCACTAAAGAATCCAATTCCTCTAGATAAGATATCAGAGGATTATCTGTATAATTTTCCAAATTTAAAAAGGCCATCACTGTGTGGGATGTTCGTGTATAAACTCGATACATCCATAGTTACTAGAATATCTGTAGGATTCAGATCATCTAATGCTTGAACCTTGTTTATGAAATCTGATGTATCAAAGGTTTTATAAAATAGTCTACAAATTGACACAAAGGTTCAGTCAAAGAACCAAATCCCGACACTATTGGTCTACCAGGAGGATTATGAATATCTTTATGAATCTTAGGCAGAATGTAAAAAGTAGCTTGTAGAATTCTTTGAACCTAATTTAAATACCACGCCATGCTAATCACACTCCTACTGTCGTTTATTAATCAACACTTCCACTTTACAGAATGATGGCCTTGTGAAAAACAAAGTCTGCTATGCTATTTTCTGATTTTACTAAGTTATAACAGTGATCCCAGCATACATGTATGAGAAAGATAGTCTGCTTGCATACATCTTAGTCCATTCACTTTTAAAAGCAACAACTTATCCAGCTGAGATTCTATCACTACAAGCCTGCTGTGCTATATGCGGTACTGTATTTAAACTCTCCAACCTCATTCAAAGGCATGCCATTTAATGCAACTGAAGCAAGGTACCCCAGAGAAGTGTGTGTTCAGTGTATTTAACAGAGTAAGAGGGAAGTGGAGTGGGAGCATTACATGTGACATTATTTATCTGAGGCACCGCAATCATTTTCAAAAGATTAATCGTACCTAACAGTGAGTCTCAGTTTGGCCCAGCATAGCTGATTCACTTCGCTCTGCAGTATCACTGGAAACACGATGACTGTCATCATTCTTTCCATACATCTAAAGATATCTTCTTATTTTAGCAGCGGGATGTAAGGTTGATCTGAGGTCACCAGTTACAGAAGAACTGTTTATTTCAGTTGACAGCAGTGAGTACAGGTCGGCATTACTCCCTACTAGTAACATATGAAAGAGTTGTAGGGCCTCACTATTATTATTTGTTTATTTAGCAGATGCTTTTATCCATGGCAACTTACAGAGACTAAGGTGTGTGAACTATACATCAGCTGCATAGTCACTTACAACAACGTCACACCCAAAAGACAGAGCACAAGGAGGTTAAGTGACTTGCTCAGGGTCACACAATGAGTGAATGTTTGAGCCAGGCTTTGAACCGGGGACCTCCTGGTTACAAGCCCTTTTCTTTAACCACCGGACCAGACAGCCTCCTATACACTGCTGGGACTAAAAATCCCTGAAAAGAGGATGCAGTGACATACAAATGCCACACAGGTGTATCCACATATCTGGAAAACCGCCAGCTCAAATGTCAGGAAACCTGCTATTAACATTGTTTGGTATACGTTATTGAGAATATAAGATTCTGGAGAGATATATTGTCCATCCGTACATCCACCCATCTGTATGTGACATGAAACTTACAGCATGATTTTCAAAAGGGGCAAAATAAGTAACGAGGTCGCAAAATGATTTTTAAAGCCTGATTAATGTAACCACGTCACTTGATTTATATTTTTAAAGCATCAGCAAGACACGACTCATTTCATCTAAACCCTTTGAAAGCCAGTGACCCAGATCAGCTTTTAGAAATCACTTTGTGGCCTAGTTCTTATTCTGCCCATTTTGAAAATCATGCTGTTAGTGTTAACATTAAGTTATTTAGTGTATCAGATTCTTGCATTGTAGGGTGATGTCTGCCTATCCGTTTATTCATTCTACTGTTTGTCACACCTACATTTTTGCATATATCTGGATAATCGCTTATATGTTGATATATGTCATGGTCATCAACTTTTTCATCACACTGTAATTTTGAATTTACAACCTGAGAAAGGTTCAATGGGTTAAAAACAACAGCTAGTGTTGTATCAGATTTTAAAATGAAAATGCATGTCTGACATTACATGTGTTTCTGCCAAAACTGCTCTGAGACCTGTACAGCAACTGGCAGAGTAAGATTGATTACATGATTTTGTTAGCTAGGTCAGACTGACAAAGCTGTGTCAGGATGGTCTGAGGAACATGATGGGATGCCGTTGAGATTAACCAGGTCATTGTCCAGACCACGACCCCATTGAGGGCTGTGGTCATCAGAATTATAGACTGCTCTTAAAGAATTGGCTAAAATCACTCCACAAGTGTACCGAGCAGAATTAGGTACTGTAGCCACATAAAGTATAAAGTTTAGACCATATACTTTTTTTGGTTTGCCAGGTTTTTTTATTTTAACAATTCAATTTTAAACAATTAACACCATTAGGCTATAGTAGTAGAACTGTTGTGGGAGGTGGATACTTAACTTGCATTTCAACAGCAGCAGTGCTGCAAAACAGCACACTCTGGCAAAATACAATTACCTTAGCAATGTTTATAAATTTTAATGTAGTTTTTGGCAGTCCACAGAATGTATACCACACAAAAAACATGGATAGAAACCTGCCTAAATATCCTTTTCCCAGAAATCTTTCAGACATATTTTTTTAAAACAATAACAGTATTACCACTTCTCAATATTCAGTCTTGAGAACCTTGCCTTTCTGCTTACAGTAATTGTAAATAATTACATAAATATTCTTCAAAGTGCACTTCATTAGCTTCATAGCTCTCAAATGTGCAGTTTGTAAAGAAAAATGTAATATAACAGATATCTGGTACTATACTGGGTTAATGGAAGTACCCAGTTTGCTTGCCTCATCTTCCAGAAAGTCTGTTACTGCATGACTTCCTTTGTCATTTCACCAAAAGCATGTGGATGCATCTTTATTATAATGTGTGTGTATCAAAACTGAAGATATTTAGATAATTAATGGATGTGCATGGCAGAGAAAATGTATGGAACTATTTGGTTAGCTACAATGACTGTAATTAATCTGTCAATACTGTACACTATCCAAACCAGACCCTGCTCAGATAAGTGATAATGAAGTTTGGTTTCCACAGCTGCCATCACCATGGTTTGAATAATAGATCCGTCTGGACTAGGGTTTGGATTAGTGACAGTACCATATATAATTAGGTATAATAACCATTTATCAATATTGCTGGTAGAAATGGCTAGAAACCAGACACATCTATAAATCGATAAAATAAACTCTTTATATAGTAAGAATTACAAATAGTATTATTCATAAAATGTGAAGTTTTCTGTTTCTTTTTATTTACTCGATAAATCAACTTGAGATTGTGAAAATGAGAATCACCAATTTTAGAGAGTGGTTAGATTTACTAGGGGGTGCAAGATCGTTTTACACGTATGTAGAGTTCTATAAACACCTTCTAACCACCTTGAAGCAATCCATGAAGCAATCTATATCTCAAGGTTATGACCTCCCTTTTATTATAAACTTTGCCATCATCACTTTAATCCCATCTTTTCAGGGTTGACTGTGACATTTACGTCTGTGGATCTATACCTTTTAATCTTTGTAATTATTTATTTAGACATTGACGTTGTGAATGTAGTACTCGATGCTCAAGAAAGCATGGACAGGACGGTACAGTGCCAGTGCACCATGAGAGGCTACTGAAAGGAGTAGTTCCGCCACACAGGTAAGTATACAACAGACTCCCTCTGCTGGAGTAGTCCTGTAACACAGGTAAGTCCAAGACAGGCTCCCTCTGCTGGAGTAGTCCTGTAACACAGGTAAGTGCAAGACAGGCTCCCTCTGCTGGAGTAGTCCTGTACCACAGGTAAGTACAAGACAGGCTCCCTCTGCTGGAGTAGTCCTGTACCACAGGTAAGTACAAGACAGGCTCCCTCTGCTGGAGTTGTCCTGGAACACAGGTAAACGCAGGATGGATCCCCTTTAAAGAAGAATCCGAGGAACACAATTGAGATGACCCCAGACGTCCAGAGAAGTGAACAAAGATAGAACAAGTTATATTCGGGCTGTGGGGAAGGAAACCCTGCAGCCAACTCCTGGTCGTCCACGGAAGCAAATTGTGTCCCAACTAAAAGCAAGTGTCCACTTTTCCTGTGTAAACCATATGCAATGTGTCTTGTATCTGTATTACAATAAACAATGTCTTGCACTTCCAGTCTAATAAATCCGTTCTTTCTGGTTATTATTCACTGTCTCTGCAGCGCGTGAATAACCAATACACCTCCTGGTCGTAAAGCATAAAACTAAACACCCTGCTGTTGTGACGGCGCACAACCGCACAGTGCGTAACACCGCGGGCCTCTTTTAAACACCCTGCTGTTGTGACGGCGCTCAACCACACAGCGCGGAACACCGCGGGCCTCTTTTAAACACCCTGCTGTTGTGACGGCGCACAACCGCACAGCGCGTAACACCGCGGGCCTCTTTTAAACACCCTGCTGTTGTGACGGCGCACAACCGCACAGTGCGGAACACCGCGGACCTCTTTTAAACACCCTGCTGTTGTGACGGCGCACAACCGCACAGCGCGGAACACCGCGGGCCTCTTAAATTGCTGAGAAGTAAAAATAAACATCGACTAGCAACACGACAAAAGAAAAATAAATAAACTTTCACAAAACAAAAGGCTACCTCAACAAGAGGAAAATCACGCTCCGTTTAAACTAAATACTCAACTATATTCTAAATACAAACGATCACTTTACCTTACGATGTTCTACCAACACACTGGAGTTTGCAGGCTTCTTTTCTGCAGAACAATAAGGCGGTGTTCCCCACGGTCACACAACGCCCCGATGGTTCTGTCCTGCTTCCTTATAAACCCAGAAACCCCTCCCAATCAATTGGCACTCGGATTTCTGGGTTGTGTAGTTTCTCCCCTAGCGCCGCCATTTCTTAAAGGCGACACTACCCTTTCCTCACACAGAGGATATGCAGACAAGTTCTGACACCTACGACAGCACCTTATTACCAGTGGGTGCAATTAGCTTTTTTCAATTGAAAAGATGCAAAATCTTGAAAAAGATTTTACTAGAGATCCTGTTTATTTATTTATTTATTTATTTTTTTTAAGATATCTAAGATTTGTAGCTTCTCAATAAAATGTTTTTGAATCACCTCTAAATATTGACACAGGGTAATAATATTGGTCGTGGTTCAATAGAAAAGATCCTTAGCTTCTATATATTGTCTCTGCCACATCCCATTACTAAACCAGGTCAAATGATTTAAGGCTTGGTTAAGGTCAAGAGACCGTTTATATTGATTTTTTCTGGCTGTGCTGACTGAGACTAACATGAATATATAGAGTTGCATTTTATACTGACGGTTTCTCATGGTGGGTAGTTGCAAGAAGTACATACAGTTGTAGTCAAAAGTTTACATACCCCAATGGAAATTTATAATTTCTAGAAATTTCTCGAAAACAAATCATTTTAGGAAAAATCTTTTGAAGCAAAAGTTTTGTTTTTGTGGATGAGGAAAAAAAGTTACAAGAAATTGATGTCAACAATTATTTATTTCAGCAATTTTTTGGCAAAACAAAAATGCTAATTCAAAAGTATTCATACCCTTTGATGCTATGATAGTATTGTCTACAAGGTGCTAGAAATTTCAATATGATAATGTAGAACCTAATTCTAGAAATGTCTAGAAAATGCTGGATTGCAGATGAACATTCTAAGAGAGTATAAAAGGGTTAAGCATAGGATGATTGCTGTCATTACCAATAAGTCAATATGGGAAGAAGTAAAGAGCTATCTGAAGACCTTAGACAGAAAATGATTTATTGTCATAAAGCTGGAGAAGGATACAAGATTTCCAAGCATTTGACTATCCCAATTTCAGCTATTGTTTCTATTATCAAGACGTATAAGACTCATGGTACTGTCACAACGCTCCCTCGGTCAGGAAGAATAAAGGTTCTTTCACCAAGAACAAGTAGAAGAATTGTGAGGAAGGTTAATAACAATCCGAGATATTCAAAGTGAATTGGCTGCAAGTGGGACTGGGGTATTGCATGGTGAAGGTCTCAATGGTCGCAGGCCAAGGAAAATGCCACTCTTAGGAAAACGTCACTAGGACAATCGCTTAAAGTTTGCAAAACGGCATTTGAATGATGGATATGAGTTCTGGTCAAAGGCTTTGTGGAGTGATGAAAAAAATCGAGCTATTTGGTCACGCTGTGGTCATAGTCGTTACTTTTGGAGAAAGTCTGGTGAGAATTGCTGAAATAAATAATTGTAGTCATCTATTTCTTGTAACTTTTTTTCCTCATCTACAAAAGCAAAATTTTGCAACAAAAGATTTTTCCTATAATTATTTGTTTTTGAGAAATTTCTAGAATTTATAAATTTCCATTGGGGTATGTAAACGTTTGACTACAACTTGTATGACACTTGAACAATGAGTTGTACAATACATCTGTATAAGAAGGGACATAAATTGCAGCTTACCCATAGTAGCCTTTTTATAAAACCACTTCAACCAGAAATTAAGCTTAGCCTTAACCTTTCAACATTTTATCATTAACATTTTGTACTTGATAAATGTTCTAAACACAATATAGAAGTGGAACCTTTTCTATAGATTATATATTATCATGCCCCAATAGAGACATAGTGGAGTTGACATTAATAGTTTTTATTGTATTATTTTCTTTATGCATTGGCTCATCCCTCTTGCTTGTGCTTGTATACCCTTGGTATTAGTTGGTGCTAGGGTTGCCACCCGTTCGGGTTTCACCTGGACAGTCAGGTTTTTGGCTTCTGTGTCTGGGTGCCAATTAACAAGCGTGAATGTCCGGTTTTAAGTGAAATGCATGCATAAGCATAATCATTAAAAAATATATTGTTTAGTCTGATCTGTATATTGTACTTTTGTGATATTTTATGTTAAGTATGTGAAAATATGCGCTGTCCAATAACTGAACTTCAAATGTCGCGCAGCTAAGTGCTGCACTTCTGTGTCGCGTTTTGAATAACGTACATATCCACCTGATGTAAGAACCCATTAGCACTAAGCTGGTATGTGATTCTACTCGCGGGACTAAGGAGTGAGCGTGAGCCGAGGACACAGTGGATTCATAACGGTGGTGGCAATCAAAAAATCACCTTCAACGAAGTTAAAAGATTCTGTTCTTTCCGGGACGAGTGGCTTGAAATGGATGACTTTAAAGCCTGGATTTCAAAAGACCACAGTGATGCAACTTCAGCAAGGTGCAGTGTGTGCCACACTTCATTTACAGTTAAACACGATGGCGTATCGGCTGTAAAAACTCACCAAACGTCTGACCGCCATAAACAGGCTTTTCAGGCTCAGAAATCCAGTGACACAATATAAAAATTTTTCGTGAAGAAAAACACAGAGGAAGAGGACAGCGTCATCGCTTCAGAAATTTCTTTGGTTTACCACGGCGTTACACATCATCATAGCTATTTGTCTCAGGTAAGATTAATTTATCATATAGGTACTAGAACGGCATTATAGGCCTACCAGAGTAGTTCAGTAAATAATAATAAAATCCTAAAACCTACTAGCCATGGAAATTAATGCATTTATTGGACATTTATTTTGCATTTGTTTAAAAAAGTGTTAAACCTGGAATAAATTAAATATCCAATTTATATTAGTGTAAGGGTATAGCTACTTAAAAAGTTAAACAAGTCTGGACTCCTGAAGACTGTTTTACATACCATATCGTATTATGACAATCTAAAATGTTGATGTTAAAAATGCTAAAAAGAAAATAATTAAAAAAAACCTAGCTTAATGTGCTTGAATTACAGTTATATCTGCAAACTTTAGTTAACTGTTAGAGGCTATTTCAAAGTAATTCAGTATGGGACACGCGCAATAGTTTAATATACTGGAATGTAGAAATTAGAATACACAGTGCATTCTACAACGTCAAAGCATGGCTACATACTGTTAACACGTATTATTATTATTATTATTATTATTGCAGACATTTAGCAGATGCTTTAATCCAAGGCCTTTTATTTAGTATTCGTTTCATTTTCTTTTTTTAGGATTGTGGGAACAAACTGTATGCTAAGGTCTTTCCAGACTCCAAAATCACAAAGAAGCTACACTGTGGAAGAACAAAAAGTGAAACGATTGTGCAGAATGTCTTGTGCCCTTATGCAATAGAATCAGTTGTAAAGGAGATATGCGATGGAAAACCTTTTTCACTTTCTCTTGATGCATCAAACAAGGGAAATCTAAAGCACTTCCATGTTGCTGTGACCTACTTCACCAAGGATAAGGGGGTTAAGAAAGGAGTGGTCGACTTTTATGAAGACTCAAATGAAATGTTGGATGCTATTGCTGCTCGCGTACACGAGGTGTTTACCATGTGTGGTCTGAATCTCAAGAATGTAGTTTCATACGGTGCAGACAATGCCACTGTAAACTACAGTGTTCATCATTCGGTATATACCAACTTGAAGAATGAAAATGGCAATCTCCTCGCTGCTGGTTGCAATTGTCATCTGCTGCACAATGCCGTAAAATACGGCTGTAAAAGGTTGGCACATGATGTGGAATCGTTTGTCATCAAAGTGTACAACGAATTTTCCTGCAGTGCAAAGCGTGTGAGTGAGCTGAGAAATCCTTCATATGGGATTGTGGCAATGTGCCCCGCCCCTGTGTGCAATTGTGTGTTATGTGTTGTATGCGTGCGTATGTTAATGTTGGTGTATAGATTGGTACACGGGATATAAACGGGTCTGTGTTTCACGTATATTTAAAAAGTGTAGATTTGTATGTAGGCACGAGGAGGGCACAAATCACTTCACGTGCTGGTTAAATGTAATATGTGAGCACGGGGTTGGGTGTTCGGAAGAGGAGAACGGGTGAGAGAGAAAGGAGTTAAAATAAGTGATGAGAATATAATAGTTGTTTGTACTCACCGTGTTTGTTTGTCTCCGTGCACCGTTTGTTAAGTGTTTAGTCCGTTTTGTTTATATGTTTCTTTTGGCTACCAGTGCCGTGTCCCGTGTTTTTGTCTGTTAAAACCTTTTATTTTCTGTTTATTAAATGCTGAGCGCGATCACGCGCCCAGCTTATACCAAACCACATCTCTCTGTCGTTTGTGTTCCTGTTTCTGGTCTGACGCCACCCACTCCGGCCGTCTTTGTGACACGTGGTGTCATCGTGGGATAGCCGCGCCTCCAAGCGTCAGACCAGGAGGGGTTTTGGTTAAAAAATATATATATATATATATATATATATATATATATATATATATATATATATAATGGCAGAAGACGCCACAAAATGGCGGGACTGGTTCCTGGAGAATGCTGGGCTGGAGGCCCAGGCTCTGCCCATAGTCGTTCGGGCCCTGTGGATGATGGACAGTGAGAGATGGGAGGCCTATCAGCAGGAACACACCCCAAACACCTTGGAGGAAGGTGTGGAGTTTCTCCTCAGCTACCTGGAGGCAACGATAAACGGAACAGCAGCCCAGGTAGCAGGACCACCAGCAGAGGAGTACCTGCTGTCCCCATCTCCACCAGCAGAGGGTGAATGCCTGCTGGTTTTGCCTCCACAGCCCAAGCGGGAGGCAGAGACAGATAAAGAGGTGAAGGACAGGGAGGAGGAGTGCCGCCTAAGGGCCAGGCATCCACGGCGATGTAACAAGCCATCGCCGGGGTGCCTCCTCTGCGACCAGGATCACCTGTTCGCCCACTGTCCCTTCCGCAGTTATGGGGAGGAGCCTGAGCATCCACAGCCCAAGCGGGAGGAGCCTGAGCGTCCACAGCCCAAGCGGGAGGAGCCTGAGCGTCCACAGCCCAAGCGGGAGGAGCCTGAGCGTCCTACGCCTGAGTGGGAGGAGCCCGAACGTCCTACGCCTGAGTGGGAGGAGCCCGAACGTCCTACGCCTGAGTGGGAGGAGCCCGAACGTCCTACGCCTGAGTGGGGGGAGCCCGAACGTCCACAGCCCAAAAGGGAGGAGTCGGTGCGTCCACAGCCCAACAGGGAGGAGTCGGTGCGTCCACAGCCCAACAGGGAGGAGTCGGTGCGTCCACAGCCCAACAGGGAGGAGTCGGGGCGTCCACAGCCCAAAAGGGAGGAGTCGGTGCGTCCACAGCCCGAAGAGAGGGAAGTCGGGGCTTCCACAGCCCTAGGACCCAAGCTGCCAGCAGAGGGTGAATACCTGCTGGTCCCACCTCCACCAGCAGAGGGTGAATTCCTGCTGGTTCCACCTCCACCGCAGTGGGAGGACTGCTTGCCCCTCCCACCTCCACCAGCAGAGGGTGAATACCTGCTGGTTCCACCTCCACCGCAGTGGGAGGACTGCTGGCCCCTCCCACCTCCACCAGCAGAGGGTGAATACCTGCTGGTTCCACCACCGCCAGGAGCAGAGGAGCAGGAGCTGCCTCTGCCACTTCCAGGAGCAGAGGAGCAGGAGCTGCCTCTGCCACTTCCAGGAGCAGAGGAGCAGGAGCTGCCTCTGCCACTTCCAGGAGCAGAGGAGCAGGAGCTGCCTCTGCCACTTCCAGGAGCAGAGGAGCAGGAGCTGCCTCTGCCACTTCAAGGAGCAGAGGAGCAGGAGCTGCCTCTGCCACTTCCAGGAGCAGAGCAGCCGGAGCTGCCTCTGCCTCCGCCACCTACACCGGCAGGAGCAGAGGAGCAGGAGCTGCCTCTGCCACTTCCAGGAGCAGAGGAGCAGGAGCTCCTCTGCCACTTCCAGGAGCAGAGGAGCAGGAGCTGCCTCTGCCTCTGCCACTGCCAGAAGCAGAACAGCAGGAGCTGTCTCTGCTTCCCGTACCTCCACCACAGGGAGTACGGTGGCCGGAGCCCCAGAAAGGGGAGCTGTCGGCCACGAAGAAGGGGGAGGAGGTCTGGAGACCACCAACCCCAGCAGCAGTTTCGCTGCCGGAGATCGTGGGGGAGGTCAGGAAACCTGCTCCCACTGCAGCAGTTTCGCTGCCGGAGATCGTGGGGGAGGTCCGGAGACCTGCTCCCACTGCAGCAGTTTCGCTGCCGGAGATCGTGGGGGAGGTCCGGAGACCTGCTCCCACTGCAGCAGTTTCGCTGCCGGAGATCGTGGGGGAGGTCCGGAGACCTGCTCCCACTGCAGCTTCTTCGCTGCCGGCAGTACTGTGGTCGGAGCCCCACCAAAGGGAGCTACCGGCTACAAAGAAGGGGGACGAGGTCTGGAGACCACTTTCCCCAGCAGCAGTTTCGCTGCAGGAGTTCTTGTGGCCGGAGCCCCACAGGAGGGAGCTGCCGGCTACGAAGAAGGGGGAGGTCGGGGGACCACCTGCCCCCGCAGCTTTTTCGCTGCAGGACGGGACCAACAGGCTGTCAGCCGTGCCACTACCGGCAGGGGTGCTGACAGCATGGCCAGCCATGGGCCCACTGAAGCCTCCCTTCCCAGCCCGAGACTTTGTCCTGGACTGCTGGGTTTTTAAGGGGGGAGGTGGCCGTTGAGGCCATGTGTGCTGCGCACAAGGGGGGGTATATGTGGCAATGTGCCCCGCCCCTGTGTGCAATTGTGTGTTATGTGTTGTATGCGTGCGTATGTTAATGTTGGTGTATAGATTGGTACACGGGATATAAACGGGTCTGTGTTTCACGTATATTTAAAAAGTGTAGATTTGTATGTAGGCACGAGGAGGGCACAAATCACTTCACGTGCTGGTTAAATGTAATATGTGAGCACGGGGTTGGGTGTTCGGAAGAGGAGAACGGGTGAGAGAGAAAGGAGTTAAAATAAGTGATGAGAATATAATAGTTGTTTGTACTCACCGTGTTTGTTTGTCTCCGTGCACCGTTTGTTAAGTGTTTAGTCCGTTTTGTTTATATGTTTCTTTTGGCTACCAGTGCAGTGTCCTGTTTTGTGCTGTTTACAACCCTTTTATTTGTTAAATAAACGCTGAGTGCAGCCATTGCACTCAGCTCATCATCACCACCGTCTCTGTCTGTGTATTCCTTTTCTGGTCTGACGCCACCCACTCTGGCCGTCTTTGTGACAGGGATATCTTAAGCTTCTGTGCCACGTACCTACTAGATTGTTATCGTTGTTCACAGCTGTAGATAGGCTTCTAAAGAATTAGCCTGCAGTGAAGTTGTACTTCATTCAACAGGGGGAAGAAAGCTGTCCAGCACTGATCTGGGATTTCGTGAAATCTCAAGAAGATGGGTTAAATCCTGACACAGATCTCTCTGTCCATGAGTGCTATCTTTTTTTTGTGTACTGCTACATGACTGCATTTCAACCAACAATCCTGAAACTGGAGAGTGACAATACACAGTCCACTGAGATCTTCGGCGTACTAAACGAAATGCTGCGCAACCTGAAGTTAACCAAGAGCTGAAGTATCTACCTTTAAGCAAACAAGAGGCCTTCACAAAAAATGCTTTAGATGTCTACCAAAGAAGCACAGAGTACCTGGAGAAGCGGTTTAATTTCGGACCAGATTCATACCTCCAGAAAATTGCCATTCTCAGTTTGAAGCCTGAAGCTACATTCACCTTTGAAGAGCTGTGTGATTCCAAGCATTTTTGACGTACATATACAGTGCCTTGCATAAGTATTCACTCCCTTTGGACTTTTCCACATTTTGTAGTGTTACAACCTGGAATTAAAATGGATTTAATTAGGATTTTTTGTCACTGATCTACACAAAATAGTCCATAATGTCGAAGTGGGGAAAAAAATCTACATATTTTTCAAAATTATTTACAAATAAAAAACTGAAAAGTCTTGATTGCAAGTATTCACCCCCTTAGCTGGGACACCCCTAAATAAGCTCTGGTGCAACCAATTGCCTTCAGAAGTCACATAATTAGTTGAATGGAGTCCATCTGTGTGCAATTAAAGTGTCACATGATCTCAGATTAAATACACCTGTCTCGGGTTAGAGAGCATATCTAAACAAACAGCATCATGAAGACCAAGGAGCTATCAAAACAAGTCCGGGATAAAGTTCTGGAGAAGCACCAATCAGGGTTGGGTTATAAAAAAATATCCCAAACTTTGAACATCCCCCGGAGCACCGTTAAATCCATTATTAAAAAATGGAAAGAATATGGCACAACCGCGACTCTGCCTAGAGAAGGCCGTCCACCAAAACTCAGTGACCAGGTAAGGAGGGCATTAGTCAGAGAAGCAACCAAGAGGCCAATGGTAACTCTGAAGGAGCTGGAGAGATCCACAGCTAAGATGGGAGAAACCGTCCATGGGACAACTATAACCCAGACGCTCCACAAAGCTGGGCATTTATGGAAGAGTGGCGAGAAGAAAGCCATTGCTGAAAAAAACCCATATCAAATCCCGTTTGGATTTTGCCAAAAGGCATGTGGGAGACACAGCAAACATGTGGAAAAAGGTTCTCTGGTCTGATGAGACCAAAATTGAGCTTTTTGGCTTTAGCGCAAAACGCTATGTGTGGCGCAAAGCCAACACTGCTCATCACCCTGAGAACACCATCCCCACGGGGAAGCATGGCGGTGGCAGCATCATGTTATGGGGATGCTTTTCATCGGCAGGGACTGGGAAACTGGTCAGGATTGAGGATTGAAGATGGATGGAGCCAAATACAGGGAACTTCTAGAGGAATACCTGTTTCAGTCTGCAAGAGACCTGGGACTGGGGCGGAGGTTCACCTTCCAGCAGGACAATGACCCTAAACACACAGCCAAAGATACACTGGAGTGGTTTAAAAACAAGAACCTGAATGTCTTAGAATGGCCCAGTCAAAGCCCAGACCTCAATCTGATTGAGAATCTGTGGCAAGACTTGAAAATTGCTGTTCACCAACGGTCCCCATCTAACTTGACAGAGCTTTAGCAATTTTGCCAAGAAGAATGGGCAAAAATTGCAGGATCCAGTTGTGCAAAGCTGGTAGAGACTTACCCAAAAAGACTCACAGCTGTAATTGCTGCCAAAGGTGCTTCTACCAAGTATTGACTCAGGGGGGTGAATACTTATGCAACCAACAAATGTCTTTTTTTTTTGTTTAATTAACTTTTGTGTCACAATAAAAAATATTTTGCACCTTCAAAGTGTTAAGTATGTTGTGTAAATCAAATGGTAAAAATCCCAATTAAATCAATTTTAATTCCAGGTTGTAACACTACAAAATGTGGAAAAGTCCAAGGGGGTGAATACTTATGCAAGGCACTGTATATGGTGAGCAACTCTTCAACGAATACTGCATCTTGAAAGAAGCACTACTAAAACTGGATCCTGATAACTCTCAGTGGACCAGAAATGGGGGAAGTTTTTTGACAAATGTGATGCACCAAACCTCTTGAAAATTATAGAATGTGCTTTTGCAATTCCAGTCAGTGCGTTTGTGGAACGAGTGTTCAGCGTTATGCAAAATCTTTGGAGCGACGAAAGAAATCGAATGTCTTCAAATCTGGTCAAATTGGAAATTTGCATCAGGTTTAACTTCAATGTGTCTTGTGGGAACTTTTATGACTTTGTACTGAAAAACAAAAAACTCCTGAAAGCTGCAAAATCAAATGCAAATTACACATGGAAGTAGTGGGTAAGTTTAATCTTTTTCCTTGTCTATGTTTTAAGTAAGAAACTATAGTAGGCTAATTATTTTATTTTTCAAAAAAATACAAAACACAATTATTTATATCTGTATGAGGTGTTCTGTCTATTAAAAGTAATGTACTGTATAATACACTGTATATAGACAGTATGAGTGTGGTGGTGTCCCTGCCCCTTGTGTGTGTATATATATGTTTATTATTATTGTTATTATTATTATGACGGCAAAAAGCCGTCTCGTTATTTTATTATTATTTGCAGCGCGGACGAGCGAGATGCCGTCCGCCATTATGTGTTATTGTTTTGTTTATTTTAATTTAAAACCTCATGCAGAAGATGACCATCTCCTGAGTTAATTCAATGATTAATTGGTGCTAATCGGGAGATAGTCACTGTATATAAACCATGCCATTTCCCTGCTCGGGGAGAGAAAGAGCATGGAGCAAGAGCATGGAGTAGTAATAAAAACAAAAACAAAACTTAGTATAGGAACAGTGAAGGCATAGCCTGTCAGTCTGACCTGTATTATTATAATTTGTGTTTGTTATTGTTTTGTTTAAACCCTTTTTCTTTTGGTGTCAGTAGTTAGTTTTGTTAAACCCTTTGATTTATTTATGTATTTAATAAACGATGCAGCCGCACCATTTTTCACTAAACCTGCTGTATTTGTTTGTGTTCCTGCTTCTGGCCTGACGTCACCTCACTCCAGCAGTCCTTGTGACAATGAGTGATTGAGTTTTCAGTGGAGTGACACAATAGTGAAATGTGCAGCCAGGCAGGAATTACTTTACTGTATCCACTAACACTATGGCTGCAAGTTCGATTGCCAAAAATACCAACCGTATGATTTTTTTTTTTTTACCAAGATCTGGTATTATGGTGCTTGACCGAGGCTAATTGAGAAGTTTGTCCGGTTTTGGTCTGTGGAAAAGGTGGCAACCCTAGTTGGTGCCCTGTCAGGGGTCCCCAAATGGCTCATCTAGTAAAAGCACAGTCACGTGGTATGCAGAGTGAGTCACCCTGGCTGTGTGAAGTTGCCAGTCTTCATTGGGGATGCTAGAGGGAGTGTTGAATTGACTTTAGCACTTCTACGTGCTAGGGAGGCTAACCTTGCAAGGACTGTTTCTCCTCATCTCGCTACAGCGGTCCCTGCTGGCCAGGCTCTTGGTGAGCTCAAGCCACACCGGCAGAGTTGGCCTTTGTTTTCCAGAAGCTGGCAGCTTGCAGATGTCCGATCTCCAGTCCCTTGGTGTAAAAAGACTATTGGCTTGGTCATGGGATTGGAGGATGCCCACTGACCTCCAGTTATACATTGAGGAATGTACTGTACCATACTAAATTGAGGAGAAAATCGGGGGTAAAATAAAATCCTTTGCCCATGATGTACATGTTTGTGTTAAACTGATAAATTGTCAAAAGGGTGCAGATCGTCCCTTTAGGGCAGTGGAGGGCAACCTGTGACCTGCTGGGGATGCAATAATGATCCTCGCCACCTTGCCAAACTTATACTACTCTAAGCTTATACTATAACAAAACTGAGCTTTGGAATTGTAATATAGAGCCGCATACTCTGTAGTGCTGAGGTGGAACAGATCTGCACTGGTAAACATGGGCTTGACAGTAAGGAGGAATGAAACATTTCATGTAGACTTTCACATGTTTCTGCCCTAGTCCCTGGATCATTTATGCAGCAGAGTGGTCTAGATTTACTATACCAAACCACTGTAAAAAAAAAAAAAAACTTTTATTCAAGATTTTAAAACCTGCACTTGTCAACACAAGGAAAGTACTATGAACAGTCTTTGGCAATTATATTTTATTATTTTCTCACAATTTGGAATGGCCAATTATTTGTTATGCTCAGCTCACCGCTACCGCTGCGCTGACTCAGGAGGGCGAAGTCGAACACACCCTGTCCTCCGAAGAGTGTGCCGTCAGCTGACCACTTTTTTTCACACTGCGGACTCACCATGCAGCCACCCAAAAGCTACAGCGTCAGAGGACAACGCAGCTCTCGGGCAGCTTACAGGCAAGCCCGCAGGCGCCCGGCCAGACTACAGGGGTCGCTGGTGCGCGGTGTGCCGAGGACACCCTGGCCGACCTAACCCTCCCTCCCCCCAGGCGACACTCGCCAATTGTGCGTCGACCCCTGGGAGCTCCCGTCCACGGTCGGCTGTGGAATAGCCTGGACTCAAACCGGCGATGTCCAGGCTATAGAGTGCATCCTGCACTCCACGCAGAGCGCCTTTACCGGATGTGCCACTCGGGAGCCCTGCAATATGCTTTTAAAATAATCACACACATTAACACACAAATATCCTGGACATGATATGTGTTTAACTTTTTTGTTGGAAATTAAGTTATGTTATTCTGCTTTCTTATCAATCAGTGCAAGTGCTGGTCAGATTATTAAATTATAATAATATCATACAAAGCGCTGTCTTCCTGTTAACCAGTCCTTTATTTTACAAAGCATTTCAAATAATGATATCACAGAAATAAGATGCTCACTATATTTTGTAAATATTTACTACTTATAGTTATTAAAAATTAATTGGTTGTCTTTAAAACTGCCATTTTAATAGTCACTTCTCACCGTGAGAACGACTGCCACGTGATGGGTTGCTGCAAGGTCTGTTGCTAGGAGATGGTTGTTGTTAGTAAGTTTAATTTTTGCAACACTTTTACTGCAGTGAACTTAGAAAGAGAAGGTTTGAGTTAGCGATGGCAAAGAGAGTTTAAAATGGATACATATGTGACAAGAGTAGGTAGAAAGGGTGTTGGAGTGTCAAACACACCGGCTGCTTAACAAAGTGGTGAAGGCAGTGGAATAAATAAGAGGAAAATTAGCAAGTCTGACTGATGGAAATCTCTCAGCTACCTTGACTTCAAAAAGCTGGAAACTGTGGTCTCCCAGAAGTCAAATTAATTCACATTTATTATGTTTAATTCTATGTGTTATTCAATTGAAATGGTAACATTACTTACATTTCAGTCAGTGAATGTATTTTTGATTATGTCTATGTATTTTAATTGCCGGTTTCTGGCATTTGGATGTGTTGTTGGGTTGGGTTAAGGCTGTTTAGGGCCATGCGGCCCATTCATTTCAGTTTCCCACCACTGCTTTAGGGAATATTGCCATAGAGAAAATTGTAGTTATGGCTTTTTCTTATGCATTCTGGCCAGCACTTTTATAGCTGCAGAGACTGCACCTTATTTCTGATCTGTAACATGCATATGCATAGTGTGCAAAAATGAAAAACAGCACTGCAACCCAATTACTACAACCAACTGATGAAGTTTTAAGTTAGCCTTAAATGCATTTGTCCCAATTAAGCGGAATTAGGTCTCCCTTAGTTTTGCTGAGATGTATTTTTTTGCCATTTATTTAAAAAACCTTTTACTATATTGGGTATTGCATTTTAATTTCACTGTTAAATCTCAGCCATGTTTCTGCTTGACTAACCCAAGTATGATTACAGACTATATTTGCCGTTGGCACTTCAATTTCTGTTGTGCCAGTTCGGATGGTTTTTTTTAACTCCCAAAGATACTTATGGGTCCCTGACGTGTAGAGAGTAGTTAAACTGCTGTTCCATATCCATCAGATATTATCCCTCCATTGCGGGTGACTGCCCTCAAACTCCCTCGTCACTTTGAAGCTGTCCAAACAAGGAAGTTCATAAGAAAGAGCCTGACAAAGCATCTATTGCAGCTGCTTAATCAAGAGGACCCCTTGAACTGATTACTTCAAGTATTGCTGATGTTTTAGGGTGTGTTAGCATTGGAGGGGATTTCAAATGAGCAGTCAGACAAGACTTCAAAGTAAAAGAAATAACTATTTTATATGAACTTATTGAAATTAAAATAGGATAGGAAATTAAAATATAGATATATATATATATATATATATATATATATAATATAAATGTTTCTACCGAAAGTTAAGTCGTGAGTTTTCTTGGTGTAAATCGGTATATTCACATCCCTGAGGGCCAAATTTTGGGTGACAAATTTGTAAAAATTGACCTACAGCTTTGTAAAAATTTGGAATTTCTGGGTAAAAATGGTAAAAACTGAGAATAAAGGGCCATGAGTGGAGCAGCCTGGTTCCCCTCCCTGGATCCGGCTTCCTTTGCTGTCACTCTGAATTACACAGCCTGAACCTCCACTTATATGCAGTATTGACACCAGGCTGAGTTAGCTGAATTCCTGTTATTCAATCTGTTATTCACTGAAGCAAACCGAGAACTTAGTGTAGTGCAGATAAGACCTCTGTTGCTAATGGAAGTGCAAATTGGTAAGATTTAGGAAAATATTTTGTTAGCTACAATGTCTTTAAGAGAAGGACAGTGTGATGTCATCTAAAGGTAACATTTGCCCATATCAACTAATTATTTTTGTGTAAAAGAAAAACACACAAAAAAACCCCCAACAAACATGATAGCACACAATGCAAAAGTTTCAGAAAGAGTGTTCAGAAAATCCAATTCTAATCACGTGGATGGATTAACAAACAGAAGATTTCAGAATTTCACCAGGGTATACACATTATTATTATTATTATTATTATTATTATTATTATTATTATTATTATTACTATCTACATATTTTTTATTAATTTTTCTGATGTTTTGTATTTTATTTTTTTCTTCTTACTGTTTTTGAGTGTTTAATAGTGATGGATTCATTTTCGTTTATTTTATAGTTTTTACTTTTTACTTTGTTTGGTATTTTCACCAAACATTATTTGACCCAGACTTTGTATTTTAGTATTTTCCTTAATATACTACTACGACTACTGACAACAACTAGGGGTGAGACGATACTCATATTTTCAAAGCAATTCCGTTTAAGAAGTTTTAAGTTGTTAGGTGTTAAGTTAAGTACTTGCTCGGTTGCCATTGGTTACACAATTATTGAGTATCAATATAGAACCTGTTGAGATCAAACTAACTAAAGTAGCTCCAATGGAGACAGAGGAGAGGAGGAGGAAAGAGACTTTGTGACAGAAGGAAGGAGGTAAGCAGCTCAGGGTCTGGTCTGTATGACAGAAGGAAGGAGGTAAGCAGCTCATGGTCTGGACTGTATGACAGAAGGAAGGAGGTAAGCAGCTCAGGGTCTGGACTGTATGACAGAAGGAAAGAGGTAAGCAGCTCAGGGTCTGGACTGTATGACAGAAGGAAAGAGGTAAGCAGCTCAGGGTCTGGACTGTATGACAGAAGGAAGGAGGTGAGCAGCTCAGGGTCTGGACTGTATGACAGAAGGAAAGAGGTAAGCAGCTCAGGGTCTGGACTGTATGACAGAAGGAAGGAGGTAAGCAGCTCAGGGTCTGGACTGTATGACAGAAGGAAGGAGGTAAGCCTCAGCTCGGGGTCTGGACTGTATGACAGAAGGAAAGAGGTAAGCCTCAGCCCGGGGTCTGGACTGTATGACAGAAGGAAGGAGGTAAGCAGCTCAGGGTCTGGACTGTATGACAGAAGGAAAGAGCTAAGCCTCAACCCGGGGTCTGGACTGTATGACAGAAGGAAGGAGGTGAGCCTTAGCTCGGGGTCTGGACTGTATGACAGAAGGAAGGAGGTAAGCAGCTCAGGGTCTGGACTGTATGACAGAAGGAAAGAGGTAAGCCTCAGCCCGGGGTCTGGACTGTATGACAGAAGGAAGGAGGTGAGCCTCAGCTCGGGGTCTGGACTGTATGACAGAAGGAAGGAGGTAAGCAGCTCAGGGTCTGGACTGTATGACAGAAGGAAAGAGGTAAGCCTCAGCCCGGGGTCTGGACTGTATGACAGAAGGAAGGAGGTGAGCCTCAGCTCGGGGTCTGGACTGTATGACAGAAGGAAGGAGATAAGCAGCTCAGGGTCTGGATTGTATGACAGAAGGAAAGAGGTAAGCAGCTCAGGGTCTGGACTGTATGACAGAAGGAAGGAGGTAAGCCTCAGCTCAGGGTCTGGACTGTATGACAGAAGGAAGGAGGTAAGCAGCTCAGGGTCTGGACTGTATGACAGAAGGAAGGAGGTAAGCAGCTCAGGGTCTGGACTCAATGACAGAAGGAAGGAGGTAAGCAGCTCAGGGTCTGGACTGTATGACAGAAGGAAGGAGGTAAGCCTCAGCTCAGGGTCTGGACTGTATGACAGAAGGAAAGAGGTAAGCAGCTCAGGGTCTGGACTGTATGACAGAAGGAAGGAGGTAAGCAGCTCATGGTCTGGACTGTATGACAGAAGGAAGGAGGTAAGCAGCTCAGGGTCTGGACTGTATGACAGAAGGAAAGAGGTAAGCAGCTCAGGGTCTGGACTGTATGACAGAAGGAAAGAGGTAAGCAGCTCAGGGTCTGGACTGTATGACAGAAGGAAGGAGGTAAGCAGCTCAGGGTCTGGACTGTATGACAGAAGGAAGGAGGTAAGCAGCTCAGGGTCTGGACTGTATGACAGAAGGAAAGAGGTAAGCAGCTCAGGGTCTGGACTCAATGACAGAAGGAAGGAGATAAGCAGCTCAGGGTCTGGACTGTATGACAGAAGGAAGGAGGTAAGCAGCTCGGGGTCTGGACTGTATGACAGAAGGAAGGAGGTAAGCAGCTCAGGGTCTGGACTGTATGACAGAAGGAAGGAGGTAAGCAGCTCAGGGTCTGGACTGTATGACAGAAGGAAGGAGGTAAGCAGCTCAGGGTCTGGACTGTATGACAGAAGGAAGGAGGTAAGCCTCAGCTCAGGGTCTGGACTGTATGACAGAAGGAAGGAGGTAAGCCTCAGCTCGGGGTCTGGACTGTATGACAGAAGGAAAGAGGTAAGCAGCTCAGGGTCTGGACTGTATGACAGAAGGAAGGAGGTAAGCAGCTCAGGGTCTGGACTGTATGACAGAAGGAAGGAGGTAAGCCTCAGCTCAGGGTCTGGACTGTATGACAGAAGGAAAGAGGTAAGCAGCTCAGGGTCTGGACTCAATGACAGAAGGAAGGAGGTAAGCAGCTCAGGGTCTGGACTGTATGACAGAAGGAAGGAGGTAAGCAGCTCAGGGTCTGGACTGTATGACAGAAGGAAGGAGGTAAGCAGCTCAGGGTCTGGACTGTATGACAGAAGGAAAGAGGTAAGCAGCTCAGGGTCTGGACTGTATGACAGAAGGAAGGAGGTGAGCCTCAGCTCGGGGTCTGGACTGTATGACAGAAGGAAGGAGATAAGCCTCAGTTTAGGCTCCCAGGTTTGCTAATTTATTAAAGCTTTATAAAACTATTATCATAACTGACATTGACATAAAACAATGGTCTTGTATTCTTATTAATTATAAAGTTTGAACACCATCACACTATACATAACAAAACTGTTAATATTTAAAGTGTGGTTATTATGAAAGGTTTCTGGATTACACAGAGTATCTAAATAATTGTAATTTACCTCTGAAATATTTATTTCAATTCCTTTTACATTTATGACTGCATCATTGCTAGGTTTCACCAATGAAAATGTCCCCTTAGATTCTGATCTGCTGTTACTATTGCTGTGATTTGATCAACCTGTATCCTGATGGGATAAACCATTCCTTTTAGGAGTAATTCCAGAAAAACGATGGCTAGGGTGTTGATACAATCCTGGTTGATTCCTCAGTGCTATAAACTGCTCTAAAAATGTCGAACAGACTTGCTTTGGATAGAAAGCATGTTCTTTTCTTAAATATCTTTTTGAAACATGTTTGCATGCACTGAACCAAAGAACGATGTATGTATTGTTTCAAGTTCCAAATACATCTACAGTATGAAGATAGCTTTATGTGTGTATTTCTATGATAACATGAAATAAATGTGTCAGTCCCCTGAATTCTACAGTGTAAAATCCCTACAATATTTATATTCCGATCAGACCAAAGCATTAAGCAAGGTTTTGAAATGTGGACGAAAAAGACATTAAGTGCCATAAATGTTTCTACTGAGTGTAAAGTGGATTTTCTTCAAAACTTATTTCAGTGCCATCCTTCAATCTGCCATTTTGGGTGCCAAGTACTGGCTCAACCTTTGATCATTTTTTTAGACCCGCTCAGAACCATTACATAAATGAGCATTGAGGTCATTGTTGTGGTGATTGATATGACTTTGAGCCTACCATCAGTCTAAAAATGAGGGTCAGTAAAATATAAATATATTTTGAAGAGCACAGTGTGGACCTTTGCAAAAAGAAGCAGCAGTGCATTTGACAGACAATGTATTACACTGTACAGCAAATACTGTGACATGATGGCTCCTCTTTTAGCAGTAGTTGTCTGTCAAAAGAAATAATCAACCCCAGTGTCAAAATCGATTCTTCATCATCACTCCCTACCCGTCCCTGTTTCTGACCCACAGCGCTGCTGGTTTTCAGATGTTCAGTAGATAGTTCAGTACAAATGCCTTTAAGTAGTTACTGTGTTGTCTAAAAGCCTAAATCAATACATCTGCTTAAATAAGTATTTATTATTATTATTATTATTAGTAGTAGTTTATTTAGCAGACGCCTTTATCCAAGGCAACTTACAGAAACTAGGGTGTGTGAACTATGCATCAGCTGCAGAGTCACTTACAATTACATCTCACCCGAAAGACAGAGCACAAGGAGGTTAAGTGACTTGCTCAGGGTCACACAATGAGTCAGTGGCTGAGGTGAGATTTGAACCGGGGACCTCCTGGTTATAAGCCCTTTTCTTTAACCACTGGACCACACATCCTCCTAGTATTTACAATAAACTGACAACACATAGTAAACTACAGTGACTCTCAAAAGTATTCACCCCCCTTGGACTTTTCCACATTTTATTGTGTTACAACATGGAATCAAAATGGATTTAATTAGGAGTTTTTGCCACTGATCAACACAAAAAAAGTCCATAATGTCAAAGTGAAAAATAAAATCTACAAATTGATCTAAATTAATTACAAATACAAAACAGAAAATAATTGATTGCATAAGTATTCACCTCCTTGAGTCAATATTTGGTAGAGGCTCCTTTGGCAGCAATTACAGCCATGAGTCTATTTGGATAAGTCTCTACCAGCTTTGCACATCTGGACACTGCAATTTTTGCCCATTCTTCTTTGCAAAATTGCTCAAGCTCCATCAAATTGGATGGGGACCTTTGGTGAACAACAATTTTCAACTCTTTCCACATATTCTCAATTGGATTGAGGTCCGGGCTTTGACTGGGCCACTCCAGGACATTGACCTTTTTGTTTTAAAGCCACTCCAGTATGGCTTTGACTGTATGTTTGGGGTCATTGTCCTGCTAGAAGATGAATCTTCTCCCAAGTCCCAGGTCTCTTGCAGACTTCAGCAGGTTGTCCTCCAGGATTTCTCTGTACTTTGCTGCATCCATTTTGCCCTCTATCTTCACAAGCTTTCCAGGCCCTGACGCAGAGAAGCATCCCCATAGCATGATGCTGCCACCACCATGCTTCACAGTAGAGATGACGTTCTCAGGATGATGTGCAGTGTTAGGCTTGCGCCAAACATAGCGCTTAGTGTTGAGGCCAAAAAGCTCTATTTTGGTCTCATCAGACCATAGAATCTTCTTCCACTTGGTCTCAGAGTCTCCCACATGCCTTCTGGCAAACTCTAGCCGAGATTTGATGTGAGTTTTTTTCAACAATGTCTTTCTTTTTGCCACTCTCCTATAAAGGTCAGTTTTGTGAAGCACCCGGGCTGTTGTTGCCGTATGCACAGTGTCTCCCAGCTCAGCCGTGGAAGACTGTAACTCCTTTAGAGTTGCCATAGGCCTCTTGGTGGCCTCCCTGACTAGTGCCCTTCTCGCCCGGATACTCAGTTTTTGAGGACGGCCTGTTCTAGACGATTCACAGTTGTGCCATATTCTCTACATTTCTTAATAATGGACTTTACTGTGCTCCGGGGGATATTCAATGCCTTGGAATGTTCTTATATCCTACTCCTGATTGGTGCTTTTGAAGAATTATTCCGGATTTGCTTTAAATGTTCCTTGATGTAGTTTTTGTTAGGAAAACTACTAACCAACTGTGGGACCTCCCACAGTCAGGTGTATTTAACCTGAAATCATGTGAAACACCTTAATTGCACACAGGTGGACTCCATTCAACTAATTATGTGACTTCTAAAGACAATTGGTTGCACCAGAGCTTATTTAGGTGTGTCATAGCAAAGGGGGTGTATACTTATGCAATCAATTATTTTCTGTTTTATATTTGTAATTAATTTAGAACAATGTGTAGATTTTATTTTTCACTTTGACATTATGGACTTTTTTGTGTTGATCAGTGGCAAAAACTCCTAATTAAATCCATTTTGATTCCATGTTGTAACACAGTAAAATGTGGAAAAGTCCAAGGGGGGTGAATACTTTTGAGAGCCACTGTATATGCAAAATGAAAGCAGTTAAAAGCTAATTTTGTCCTGTCATCTTATTCTGAGCGATTAAGTTGGTATGGAGATGCTTCATATCTTTCTTTGGTATGCCAGACTTTCATTACCTGATGTAATATAGGAAACACTGAAGGAGGTTGTGTTGCAGGAGGGAGATTCTGTATATCTGTCTTTGGTATGCCAGACTTTCATTACCTGATGTAATATAGGAATCAGTGAACAAGGTTGTGTTGCAGGAGGGAGATTCTGTATATCTTTCTTTGGTATGCCAGACTTTCAGAAGGATTGTTAGCATACAGTCAATCAGGAGGAAATGCTCTTCGCCCGACTTAATAATGCATTTTGCACTATTGAGACTAATATGTGAACAACTTGTTGGATTGATTTCATATTTTGTGTAAATCTTCATAATGGAAGGGGAACTGTAAGAGGATTGCTGACCCTCGGGAAGCGACGGCAACTCTGGAGCCTCTGGCTAAGGAGGCGGCAGCAGGAGCTCCTTATCTCCCTCTGGTGGTCTAAGTAGCATCAGCTCCTCTCCTCTGGTGGTGGAGGTCGCTCCAGTTCCTTGGGTGGTGGAGGCGAGAGCAGCAGGTAGTCTCCCTCTGGTGGTGGAGGCGGGAGCAGCAGGTATTCTCCCTCTGTCGCTGGTGACTGGTGCAGCTCTCCCTCGGTCGCTGGTGACTGGTGCAGCTCTCCCTCGGTCATCCCCCAGCACTGGGAAGGAGGGGGGGGTCCTTCTTTGGTGTTCGCGAGGCCGGCATTTGGAGAGCCTTCAGGCGGAGCCATTCCTCAGCCGACTGTACTTCATCCCGATGGAAGGCCTCCATGAAGAGATGATCCTCGTATGGACACTCCTTGAAGCGGTGCCCCAACTCTGTGCAGGTGGCTTCTGCTTCTAGCCAGCATTGCTGTTCGTTCCAGTCTTCCATGATGATCCCCCCCCCCCAAAAAATGTATTAAAAAACAAAACCCTGCTGTCTCTAGGGGATGCCATCCCACTCTGACACCAAATGTATTATTATTATTATTTATTTCTTAGCAGACGCCCTTATCCAGGGTGACTTACAATTGTTACAAGATATCATATTATTTTTTACATACAATTACCCATTTATACAGCTGGGTTTTTACTGGAGCAATCTATGTAAAGTACCTTGCTCTAGGGTACAGCAGCAGTGTCCCCTACCTGGGATTGAACCCACGACCCTCCGGTCAAGAGTCCAGAGCCCTAACCACTACTCCACACTGCTGCTCTATGTAACAGGATAGTATCAGGCCCCAGATGTTATGAAACTCAGAGGCTTGGAAAACCTGCAGTTTAAGCGTTGTTGCGCACTTTTAATACACACAACTAACAAAAACACAAGAACAAGGTAACTGGCACAAGGACCAAAATAAAAGCTCTAAACAAAACAATAATTAATACCAACAGTGCTGTCAGACTGGGCAGTCGCTATCACTGACTACCACAGAATAACATGCAGGTTACATTCACCCAAACACCAACCTCTCAAACAAAGGATTTCCCCTTCTTAAATACCATGTGACTGGAGCCTAATTAACTATTGATCATTCAATTAAGTATCCAGCCACATTCTCACATGTTTTACGGCAGGGAGGATTTTAACCTCCACCCTGCCAACCCTATACCCAACACCTACACACTCTTTACATTCAAGGCTTTCGACCTGCCACAGGAACAAAACACACTTAATTGCAGTTTGTTATAACAAAACGTTTCAGCAAAAGAACAGAAATAGGCAGCCAATATGTATAAGAGGATACTCATTTGTGAGTGCACATATGTTTGATCTATTAGGAATGTGTTTTGATTCTGTTTCTGTATGAGTCCAGTGTTTGTTTTACAGAAGTACTATGAAAGGAGTTGGTGACCAGCACACACAAGTATTACCCTGCAGTTGTTCAAATAAGGATAACAAGTTCTGTCATTGCTTGGACTTGGCGTGTCAAAACCTTCTGAGGAGAGATTAAAATGTGATATTTTTGTTTGCAGTTTTCATTTCACAGATGAGGATGCCGGGGCAGGTAATGCTGCTGGAACTGCAGCTGTTGATACAGTTAGTGAAATGTGTGGCAGATGGAGAGTTAGACTGTGGCGGCGCTGCTTTTCTAATTACTTGAACAAAATGGAGCGTTGCAGTTGTTAGTGTGGAGCAGCTTGATCTACAAACAAGGCATGGAAACCAAACACAGCTCAGTAATAACCTCAGGTGTTTTCTTTTCATTGTTTCGTGTATGTGTAGGAATGCCATGTGGTGGAAGATGTTTTATATAGATCTTATTTTCAGGGACGTTCTCGTTTCTCGTGGAGGGTAAGGTGGATTTATCCTGTTGGGTGTTAAATTCACTTTGATTCACTTCAGGCACAGAAAGGAGGTTTAAGTAGCATACAGGTGTACATACATACACATGAAGTGAACCTCAGGGAAGAAAAAGCCATAACTGGCTTTACTTTCTCTGCTCTCTCCCTTCTTTCCCCAATTGACTAATTTCTCCCAGCTTTCAGCAGACTCAGCCACCATGACTCTTTCTTCTTCTGTCACTGCAACTCTTGATTCCTTCTGTCCTATCGTCTCCCGTCCTGATCGCTCCCCCTGGCTATCCTCTACACTCCACTCATCCTGAAATGTGCAGCTGAGTGAAGATGGAAGCGATCCAAGCTACCCTCTGACTTAAACCACTACTTCTCCCCCCTCTCCTCCTTCTCAACAGCCCTCACCTCTGCCAAACACTCCTACTATCAATCTATCATCTCTGCCTTTTCCTCCCTCCTCAAACACCCACCCCCTGCCAAAATCCTCCTTCACACCTGATGACTGCCTCCTTCTTCTGTTCCAGTAGAGAACATTCAGAAGCTATTCCTTCTTCTCCTTCCCCCTCCCCACCTGAACACATCCCACCCTCCTCTTCCTCAACTTTCTCCTCTACCTGACTCGGACCTTTGCTCCTTTCTCCTGGACTCCATGCCAAATAATTGCGGCCTGGACCCCCTTCCTACTCGTTTCTTCCAATCCATTGCCTTTTCCATCCATTCTTCTTCCTTTTATTTCAAATTTCAACATTTGCTGCATGGTCGTACGATGGTAACCATCATGGAGCAAGACTTCAAGAAACTTTTAACAGAAGAAGTTTGTAATATCCACATGTATATAGAGATGCCCAAAGAATAGAAACAGCGTTGGTGTGGAAAAAAAACTAGAAAAGGACTGGAGAGAATGTAAAGCATGATGGAGAAAACTCCTTGATAGATTTGTGAAGAGTAAGAAAACCCATGAAGTAAATGGTGGACTCATGGCCACACTTTGCTGGGAATTGCCAGTTGCTAGTATGTGACTGCAAGTCTTTCTGCAGGTGTCACTGACATCACATGTGCATTTTTGCATTGAAGCAATGGTCCCAATCTGAAAAGATCATCAAACATTTCACCTGTCATTCTAAAATACATATCTCTCTAATTAATGTATGTGATTCTCCCTTTCGGGTTCTCTGTTGGCTGAGAAGACGGATGTACCACTTTTGATTTTTTTAAAACCTCTTGTGCAAGAGATACAATCTCAGCACATCTCCTAAAATGTCAATTTTTCCAATTTAGTGAATGCAGTCTGTATTTAAAGTATGACCGACAGCTGTGCAGTAAAAAGGACTGCAACACGATGTGTCCTTCATACAGGAACTGGCAAAGCTGCATAGCTTTTATAGCTGTCTGTGCTTGATGTATTGCATTCACCTGCAACAGAAATATGAATCAGGCTTAAGCTGCCTTGGATAAAGGGGTCTGCCAAATAAATAAATAATAATAATAATAATAATAATAATAATAATACATTGTAGAGCAACAGCTGAAGAATTTTTACTAGTTTTGACCGGCTAGTCACAGTAAAAAAGAAAACTCATTAACATTTTAATTGACTTTGACAGTGCTATAGCAGGGTCCTGTATATCATGTTGTTATAGCAACCACAAAGCACCATGCAAGTGAAATCTGAAACGCAGTTCTCTGCTTGTTCGAAAATGTTTTAAAATGTGCTAAATCCCAAGCTTACGTACCTATAGCTAAATGATCTGTTTTCCGTTGTACCTGATATTATCAAAAGCAGGTACCACTTATTTTATTTTTACTGGCTGTATCATTCAACATGCCTTTACCAGACGAGCCACTCTGGGACCCCACGGTTTTAAACAATACCGTCACAGAATGTTAAAAGTAGCTGGTAAGAAATGCACAATACATTAAAGTAAGAAAACATCTATGTTGTACAGAACTGTGCAGCCAGCCTTAACAACTGATTGGTAACTGATATGTTACATAAGGTATTTCACCATGGACTCATAAGGAGACACCCTGTTGGGGGTGCTTATGTGTTTTAGAAATACTAAAAGAAACATAATAAATTCAATGACAACAATGATTAGAAGTATTTCTCAATGTATTGTGACAAAGCACAACTCACTCGGGTTCATGCCCCTTTAAAAATACGACCCAGAACAATGAAATGGAGTTTTAAGCGCTAGTGCACTATTTTTAATAAACACAAAAGTAAACAAAACACACAAAATACAAAAGCAAAATAAACACCTAGCTCCTCTTGGAGCACTAACTCAACTTCCAGGAACACCCTTCCTAACACGGGACAGCTAAGCTGTTTTCCCGTCCTTACAAAACCACACTGGTGTCACACCGCACTTACTTCTTCTCTGGCTACTCGGAGACAGAGCACCTCTCCTGCCTCCTTCTACTCAGCAGCCTAGAGCAGACTGACTGCTCTCCTTATAAACCCTGCACCTGGCTCTAATTTACAATCATAGCCAGGTGCAGGTGATAATTAACAATAAAACAATTAACAGAAAACATTCCGCACATGTTTTTACTGCAGAGAGGTTTTAACCCCCTCCCTGCTGTCTCACACATCCCCCCCCATGTCTTTTCAAGACACCGGCCATGCCACGGCCACCTCCCTCCACCCTTAAAAGACCACCCAGCCTCAAGTCCAGCAATGTCCATTGCCGCCCTCTTCCACGGGCGGGCTTGAGGATGGGTCGGTCTGCCAGGAAGGGACCGCAAACCGGCGACACGGGACCCCACCGGGCTAACAGGGCCGACCGAAGCGTAGGCCGGGGCACTGGAGGATGCCGCAGTGGACACAGGTCTTCCCCTGGGAACTGGCGCAGTGATGTCCGATCACCCAGGGGGAGCGAAGCAGCTAACAGGGGGAGCATCAGCGACGTCTGGCAGCAGCCCAGCGACGTCTGGGTGCTCGGGGAGAGCGGAGCAGGTAACCAGGGGCAGAGCTGTGGCCAGTGCTGCAGACTCCTGGGCTCCAGGTCCAGCACAGGGAGGTCCAGGAAGACCGGCAGGGTGTCCAGGAGCAAGGGGTGAGGGACTGGACGCAGCGGCGCCGAACTGGACTGTAGGGGTGGTGGTCGGGGCTGTGGTGGAGGTATGCTTTTCACCTCCTCCCCTCTGGGCTCCTCCCCTCTGGGCTCCGGAAGCGGCGGCTCCTCCCCTCTGGGCTCTGGAAGCGGCGGCTCCTCCCCTCTGGGCTCTGGAAGCGGCGGCTCCTCCCCTCTGGGCTCCGGAAGCGGCGGCTCCTCCCCTCTGGGCTCCGGAAGCGGCGGCTCCTCCCCTCTGGGCTCTGAAAGCGGCGGCTCCTCCCCTCTGGGCTCCGGAAGCGCAGGCTCCTCCCCTCTGGGCTCCGGAAGCGCATGCTCCTCCCCTCTGGGCTCCGGAAGCGACAGCTCCTCCCCTCTGGGCTCTGGAGCTGGAGTCAGCGGGGTACCTCTTGCTTGTTCCCACTTTTGGAGTAGCAGGTCTAGCTCTGTCGGCTCCGGATCCGGTAGCCCCCACTCCTGTCTCCACTTCTTTGTCTGCTCTTTCTGAGCAGCGGTGTTACGATTGATCATTGCGATCAATTCTTTAAAATCCATTTTCTGGGTCGTAGGGGTGCCCACACACTCTGCCCGCATTCTCCACCATATGTGACAAAGCACAACTCACTCGGGTTCATGCCCCTTTAAAAATACGACCCAGAACAATGAAATGGAGTTTTAAGCGCTAGTGCACTATTTTTAATAAACACAAAAGTAAACAAAACACACAAAATACAAAAGCAAAATAAACACCTAGCTCCTCTTGGAGCACTAACTCAACTTCCAGGAACACCCTTCCTAACACGGGACAGCTAAGCTGTTTTCCCGTCCTTACAAAACCACACTGGTGTCACACCGCACTTACTTCTTCTCTGGCTACTCGGAGACAGAGCACCTCTCCTGCCTCCTTCTACTCAGCAGCCTAGAGCAGACTGACTGCTCTCCTTATAAACCCTGCACCTGGCTCTAATTTACAATCATAGCCAGGTGCAGGTGATAATTAACAATAAAACAATTAACAGAAAACATTCCGCACATGTTTTTACTGCAGAGAGGTTTTAACCCCCTCCCTGCTGTCTCACAGTATGTTGTAGTATCACATAGAATTGTTGGTAGTAAATGAATAAGATTTTGAGTATCATTGCACATGTCTTTTGCTTAATTTCAATGAGGAGATGGATTATCTATTCAGGGATTCCAAGATATTCAGTGAACTGACTGAGGTTAATAAAGGGCCCCAGCAAAGATTTTAATATGAAGATCCAGATATATAAAAATAAACAAGCCTTAAGTGCAAAACAGACAGGCCTGTCAAGGGCTGTAAGCTGCTACAAAACCAAAACTCTGACCTGTGTCAGAATGGCAGTCAGGATGTTTAAAGGTTAACAAGATTGTGACAATGTGTTGCATAGAATCGATTTCCCAGCTGTGCGTGTGTCTATGTTTGCGTGTGTAGTTCATTTCTAAGGCCGGTTGTCATTTTGTCAGGTAACCCAAGAATGAAGGAGAGACCTTGGGATCCAGGGCTGAAGCTGGGTGACGGATGATCCCATTACAGAAAAAAATATACTGAATTAGGGCCGATAACTCCCACAGCACAGCAGGAGGTTAAGCGATTCGGTTTACACAAACACACAAAAATAATCATTAGGCACTGATACCTCCCACATCTCAGCAGGAGGTTAAGTGATTCAGTTTACACAGATACAAAAAAATAATGATTAGGCAGAGGAAATATCAATGGGCTGGTCTACTGGGTTGAAACCAAAAAAAAAGCTTTCCTTTATCATTTGCTTCCACTGGACAATTTACAGGGTGATTCAATAACAAAAATATTATATTATTAAGAATTTACTAATGACTTACATATAAAATAATGACATAATAATCACATTTCCTCAAGGATGCTGTCCCGTTCCTATCATAATGATTGGTATAATTAAGCAATACAGAACACTGGGGTATACATTTGAGGCTTGTGAAATGGATTGTGGGAAGAGACCGCAGGTCAAGTCCTTTAGTCATTTTTGCTGTCCTCAAATCACACGGAATTTACATCCCTGTTTTATTTATTGCTATTCAATCATTTGAACCTCAGCTACACAAAAACACTTATCAAAAAACTACTGAGAGAGCTTAGCAGTTAAATTAAAACCCACGAGGCACCAATTCTAAATAACAATCAGATGTAGTGTCTGTCTGCTATGCTGTGTTTCATTGTAAATATAGAATATAGTCCGTACACACTCTAAACACACGAGGTAAAATAGGCTAATTAAATATAAATACTGACACCTGCAAGTTAAGCTCGGAACACACTGCATGATGCGACCGTCGCATCACAATGGAGGAGGTTGTGTTGCAAAAAAATCTTTGCGAGAGGGCATCACACACTGCCTGACTGAAATCGCAGGAAGGGATGCACATTTTGTGATTTTTTTCTGATGTTTGACCTGCCCTGGATGCATTAAGTACAGCAGCAATGGGGCAAATCAATGACAATAGGTGAAAACATAAGGCTATGACAGTATCTACAATTTTGGCTAGAAGGCAGCGTAATCGTGAAAACTACATATGACTGGAGACATGCATATGTTCTCTCTCTATTAATACACACACACACACACATATGTTTGCATTCCTATATTTGTGAGGACTTCTCATTGACTCTCACTATATTTGTATTTACTATTTCTAACTCCAGTCAGACAAAACTTCACACAGGGTGAAAGTTGACAACAAACTAAATATTTTGGCACTTTTTTTAAGGTATATTTAGTTCTTAAAAACGTGTTTTACAAAGTGGGGACATCCCCACAACATAGTAATTCCTGAAAAAACAATCTTTGTGGGGACATTTTCTCAAATTTTGTCCGCACATTGATAGTAATACCTACACACACACACACACACACACACACACACACACGGTATATAATGTCTGTGCCGATATCTTTTGAAAACAAGCCCTGACAGCCTGTGGCAGGGCAGGGCCCTGCCTGTAAATAATAATATTATTGTTGTGTGGTGATTTGCTGGTGGTTGGCAGGAATGGGGTAAATTTCCTATCCCTGCCAAAATACATGTGAGAATGTGGCTGGAGCTAATTAAATAATTGATAATTAGGCTCCAGCCACATGGTATAAAAAAGGGGAAGATCCTTTGTTTGGTGGGAGTTTTGGGGTGAGTAAATAGTGTGTTGTTACATTTGTTTGGTATGTCAAAGTTCAGTGAAGGCTCTGCCCAGCCGGAACAGTTTTGTTTAAACTTTTTGTTTTGGCCCTTGTGCCAGTTATTTTTGTTTATTGTGTGCGAGATTTGTTTTTGTTTGACCTTTTATTTTTGCTCTGTGAGCAGTGTTTTGTTCAAGTTTTTGATTTACTTTTGTTTATTAAACTGCGCAGAAGTGCTTAACTGCAGTTTCCTGGTCTCTGAGTCTCTTTGCCGATTAACATCTGGGCCCGCAAGGCTACCCTTTCACATAGGCCAATAAGCATTGTACTTTGTAAGCGTTAGATGAAATATTTACAGAATAATTATAAACTGCTGCTACAATCATGATTCATTTATTATTAATGGTGTTTTAATTAAATTACACCTACAATGTAGGGATCATACTGTGTTGACCAAATGCTTATAATGAAAACATGTACAGTATTGTGTTTTCCCTTCATTTTAAATAAAAAATGTTATTTGGTATAATTTAATTAAAACACTACCAAAAATGGATGACAAAGCAAAAAAAGAAAAGTATATTTCGGCTGAGGATCATGTCAAGAAATGTCCCAAATAAACTTTACATGCAAATGCAAGTAAATTGTTTTGCACATCTTGTAATGTGACTTTGAAGAAAACATGATTGATCGCTATTTAGCTTCAGAATCACACATTAAATGAAAGGCTACTACAGAAGCTGCTAAACAGAACGTAAAGCAAACAACAGCTTTAAAACAAACTTGAAAGTCAGCGCAGACAAAAAGTATTCCTGTTGGTTGTAGCCAAGTTAAATCAGTACTACAGGTACGATCTAGCACAGCCACCTCGCTTCAAACAACCTGCTGCTTACTTTTTAAATGCAGTTCGAATTTTAGACCTGAATAGGCACGTTTTCTTTGTTTTAACTCGGTACTAATAAAATAAATTCCGGGATGGGACAAATAACATGACAACGAACATGCTGCATATGCCCTTGGGTAACCGAGTTTTCTTTGACTGGTATTCTGAAAGCACACTTATATTATCCTAGTAAGTGCAACAAAGCACTCGCTAGGCATCTCCAGCCCCGCCCCACCCTTTCGTTCGTTATAGCTTTCACATATGCTAATAAATAAATAATAATAATAATAATAGTCATAACGATCAATCATCTCCTGATTACTCGTTTTATCACCAAACGCCTCAATAATGCGATCCAAGTCATTATTTTATTACTATAACATCTGAAAAAAGCTTTGCAAATGTCCGTGATATTCTCTGAGTGCTGATGCAGTATCAGCCAGCTTGTTTCCTTATGGCCACCCCTATCTGATGCTAGGGGCAAGTATGACTATTCATGATATACGCCCTTTTTTTATCGGCTTGTCACAGCTCCTGTCGCTCCCACTCGGCCATTGAATGGTTTTCTCGGCTTTTTCCGGAGAAAAAAACGACTAGAAACCCATTTTTTGTGTTTTTTTGATATGTAGGACAGGGTCCGACATTGGACCGGATAGGAATAATTGCAATGTCGGACCAGGTCCGACATAGGACCGCAAAGGGTTAAGTGTTTCTTAAGTTTGTGGAGTGATACGGTTCTACGATAGCAGGTGAGCAGGCTGCTGACAGAAGTCCCAGAGATATGCTCAATTTGCTATACATGATTGATATTTACATATACCCTGTCAGTCAATCACAGAGCAGGATTTCTCTTCATTGTGATTGAATATAATATAATGAAATTAAAATTAAACATTCAGTATTTAAAAAAAAAACTATATTATCAGTCTATATGGACAGAGAGAATAAAATATATGGTTGAATATTTATTATCATACAATAACAATGTGTAAATAAGATAACATTGGCATATTATTACTCTATAAGGGCTTATAATAATAAAAAAAGAAGCAGCTAGACTACAGACACGGGTATTGGTCAGGAACCAAGCGATTCCCTCCTGAAGTTTGAAGGTACATTTCAGCACCAGAGACAGGCGGCCTTTAACAACTGCCAACTTAGCACGGTAGTTGCTCAGCCATCTTTTCAGTTAGCTGAAGCAATTACCTCTCCAGCAAGCACCTGCAAAACAGAACAAGGACAGACTCCTCTAGCATGTGCTCTTAAACAATTCAATCAGGGAAAGTTCCACAACCTCAACAGATTAAAGGTACACAGCCCATATAAATCATTGCACATGTGGGATAGGCCATTGCCTTTTTTACCATGTATTTTAAGAACAGCTTGCACAGGAAACATACCCTTTTCAAAGAGACTCTGATGACAATATATTTCTTGTTAAACATTTTACAAGAAAAATGTATTTCAAGTGTATTATTTTATCCATTTAACTATAATTAGGGTTCTACTTAAATCGGTAAATTTACGTGTTTTTCGCGGTAGGTTATGGAAAATAAAATTAGGATTTTGCTGACCTATTTAAACATTAAATAAACCTAAGTAGACAATATTTCAGAGCACTATAAAAGCCTAAAAATAGTGGTACTTGCTTCCTTACTAAAACAGAATGCTGTCATGTGTTAAAGGCAAGCATGCAACACCCCCCAGTAGTTGCTACCGACATTCTCTGTCTGGTGTGGACTTGCCCATACATTAAGACTGCACGTCTGCATCAACTGAATTGGTTGGAAGTGTAAGGCAAAGCTTTGCCAAGTTATACAGATGTGGAAATTGATTAGAAACAGTCCCAAAACTCGGTTACCCAAGGGCATCTGGCATACGTTAATAAAGGCAATATATGCAGCATGTTCGTTGTCATGTTATTTGTCCCATCCAATAATTAATTTTATTAGTATCGATTCAAAACAAAGGAAACGTGCCTATTCGGGTCTAGAATTCTAACTGCGTTTAAAAAGTAAACAGCAGGCTGTTTGAAGCGAGGTGGCTGTGCGAGATCGTACCTGCAGTACTGATTTAACTTGGCTACAACCGACAGGAATACTTTTTGCCTGCGCTGACTTTCCAGTTTGTTTTCTGAAAGCTGTTTATTATACGTTCTGTTCAGCAGCCTCTGTAGCAGCCTTTCTTAATGTGTAATTCTGAAGCTAAGTAGCGATCGGTCGTATTTTCTCCATACACATTACAAGTGCAAATCAATTACCTCGATCTGCATGTACAGTTTCTTTGGGAAATATCTTGACACAATCATCAGCCAAAATATACTTTGCTTTTTTTTTGCTTTGTCATCCATTTCTGATGTTTTACCTCCAATGCTGAAAACTAGATTTTAGCAACCTAAATGAAAACAACGCAGCACTGACCTTGTCCCACCCCCTACTGTACAGTACAGGTTACAGAAAAGCCAGTAAAGGCGCACGGATAGGCTGATTAAAACATTGTTGTCATTTGAACAGTAAACAAGAACATTAACTGCTTTGGAGTATTTTTTTGTAAATGTTATTTGTATAAGGACTTTTTTGCACACAGGATGGTGAAGGAATAAAAAAAAAGCCTATCTACAGATGGAAGATATGTAGTTTGCATCGCTTGCGTTGTGCAGTAGTTCATTTAAACAAGGTTTCTTTTTTTTCCTCTGCATACTTGTTCGGTATTCATTGGCCCCTCAAATAGGTGAATTTCATGCTGACCCCACAATTGCCAGATTTCTGCGAAATCGCGATTTAGGTAGACCCCTAAATATAATTTATAATTGGCTACAATGAAGTCACTTCCTGTGACTGTGTTCCTAATAAAAAAAAAATCTAAATTTGCCGTAGATTGTATTATAGATTATGTATACTGGAACATTGATGTAGTCTATAATAGGCTGTAGTCTTTGCTGTAGCCCAATTCAGGTTTCTGAACTTGGGTATGCATGAGATTTGTTGTTACTACATTTTGTTACTACAGTTTTTTCTTCTTGACAGAAAGTAGTGTGACTCTAATTGCACAGAGAAGTAAAATGCAGTGCAAAAAACAACTTTTAAGTATGTTAGAGAAAATGAGCCATTGCCTTGCTTTGAAACCCAGCTGTTAAAGTGGAAATAACCAGATCTTTACAAAACATTATCATTAGCTTAATGTGCAAGCACATTATAATTTTGCAGAACACTGTCTATTTTGCCAGATTTTATCTTCATGTTGAATCTCATTTACACAATTAATTTCACTTTCTGATTTATTGACCAATAAAAAATAGAGATTGCAGCTACTGGTGGGAATTTTATTGTAACCTTCAAAAGGGTAGTTTAGTAGTGTCTCTGCCTTTAGTTACATCAGAGTAACAGCACAATTACACAAGTGCTGATAAGAGCTGGAGACAGCACAAGGTAACTAATGTCTGGTTTGTGTTTAAACAATGATAAAAAAAAAAAATGATGCTGGCTCTTTACCTCATCCAATTGTTTAGACTGTCAGTTTTTAGTTGTCCTTGTGATTAATTATTTAGTGAACGATCATTTCCAGATCCAGGTCTAACACAGACATGAGGTCACCAGACATCAGGTCACCAGACATGAGTACCTAAACCATTATAAATATCTATTTTATCAGCCACTTCCTGATTTAGTACATTTGGTTGTTAAATTTGCTTTTCACATTCAGTGTGACTGAAAGAAAAGCTTGAAAGTAACATCGTAGAAGTCCAAATAATACCCTATTTTCTATGTGGAGACAATAGTTCAGCCTGAATGATCTCCTGACCAGTGAGTGGCGCTGTGGCACAGTGAGGCAACACTAGCAACCCTTCCTAAACCAAAGCCAATATAGCGTTCCCTGGTCTTGCGTCCTTAAGGGTATTCAGCCAAGATTATCTTTTGCACTATAAATAATTCAAATATATGCCATTTTCAATCTGGATACATCAACAATGGACAATGTTTGTAATCAGTTATTTCTTCTCCAGAATAGCCCACGGTGTTCCTTGTGAATAATATGTGCAATCTTGTATAAAGAAGCACCTGCTAACCCAGAGCCTACAACCAACCCCCCTTCAAAGCCTGTCAGATCTCCTGTCTTGCCCATCAAGAAACTGATTTTATTTGATGCAATACAGAGTTCATGTCATGGGAGCACTGATCCCTATAGGGCTTTTAATTTTTTTTGTTTTGTTTTGTTTATGAACCTGTCTACACGCAAAAAGGATCAGATTTCTTTTAATAACATGTGGTCACCAGTGGTGGAATTGGGAAAAAAAATGACTTGGGGAAGCAATGAAGGAGGTCTGAGGCAAACATTTGTATGCCAGGGCAGGATCAGCAGCAGTGTGGAGTAGTGGTTAGGGCTCTGGACTCTTGACCAGAGGGTTGTGGGTTCAATTCCAGGTGGGGGACACTGCTGCTGTACCCTTGAGTAAGGTACTTTACCTAGATTGCTCCAGTAAAAACCCAACTGTATAAATGGGTAATTGCATGTAAAAATAATGTGATATCTTGTAACAATTGTAAGTCACCCTGGAGAAGGGCATCTGCTAATAAATAAATAATAATAATAATAATAATAATAATAATAATAATAATAATAATAATACACATAATGAGTTTTTCTTCACCTAGTCACACAAAGTATTTAGCCATCTTAGCCCCACCCCCACCCTGGGCCCTGGTGCAAGACTGTGAAGTAGTCCCCCGCAGCACAACCTAAAGAAAATCTTTTGAAAACAAATTGATCAGCATCAAAGTCTGAATCGGTCAAAAACATATATATATTAAAACTATTCTAGTGTTATTTTAAGATGACTGTGAACAAGACAATAATCAAGTAACAGTATATCCAAACATTTTAATAAATCAATTGTGTAACAAGATTAATTGTAATTTGATTAATAACTCGATTTAGTTAATGTTGAAACATATTAATAGGTTCAAATTAGTCACAAAACGTGTTAAAATGTATTAATCATAGGCATCAATTGGATTTTTAAATGAATGTTATCAAGTACAAAAGTTAGTACGAAAACGGTTCTATAAAAAAAAAACACATGTGCATGTCAAAACCTAGCCCACAGTACAAATACATTTATTACTCATAAGCAAAAACATCATTCTATGAAGAAACTTAACAAATTAATATCCCAAAAGCATTTTTTTTTTTTTTTTTTAAATACTGAATTCTGACCATCCATTTGTAATATTCAAAATTGATGGAATTTTGTGAGGCAGGAAGACTCCAACACGTTCAGCTTATTCGATGTGGAACACCTGCCCCTGGGTGTATTTGGTTTATTTTGCATGTTTTAAGTGGAGTGTTATTGTATGTATTGGTGCATGGGGTATGGTTTGGGTTATGTAGCACGGGCGATTTGAAAGTTTATTTGTAGTGGTGCACGGGGTGTGTGTATGTGTGGGAAATATAGAGGTGGCAGGGAGGGAGATAAAATCCTCCCTGCAAAAACACGTGGGAATGTGGCTGGAGCCAGGAATTGAATACATGATTAAATAACTAATTAAGGCTCCAGCCACAGGTGTATAAATTGGGTGATCACGGGTGATAAGAGTGGAGAGTGTTCAGAGGCGGAAGGAGAGACATGAGTCATGAGAGAAAAGAGTCTAGAAAACAATTGCTGCCCATGTTGGTTTAAATCAGCACTGTACCTGTTCTGTTTCGTGTCTGATTTGTTTGTCTATTTATTTTGTCCAACGTGCCATTTTGTTTCTGTTTTGTGAAAACTGTTTGTTTGTTAAATCTATGCACTAGCGCATTTCACTCACCAAAACTGCTGTCTGTCTACTTCCTGGTCTGACGCCACCACAGAGCTATCTGTGACATATGGTGTCAGGTGGGATACAGCACCTTCACCTTTCAACAAAGCACTGCATAATACCTCTTCAACTAAGGTAATAAATACAGAGCAACACATGTCACAGACAGAAAGAGTTTTAAGTATACACAGATTGTTTAAAGTTATAGATGAATGATACAATTGTAAGGAATGCAGTGCAGACTTATTGTGAAGCATACTGAAGAAGGGTGAAGGAAGTATTGATTGTATCACTGTCATTTCATCCCAGCCCTGGTCTTGCTTCAGACTTCATGGTATGACTGCCAGTCTTTATTATGTTGATATTGATACTGCAGGAATATGTGCAGAGCAGGCCACAATGGTAAATTATGTGTTTTGTCTGTTCAGTACCACTTTATTCAGAATGAAAGTCTGACGCATGATAGATTTCAATGCTTTATTTGGTAATGCATACACAAAATACATTGAGACAATGGCTTATTTGGCTTCAGACTCGTTCTAGGAAGTTACCCTCTAACTAGGACATGGGCTGCCAATGCTAAAGATGAATGATTTAGGACTTTCACACCTGTTTTTTTTTTTTTTTTAATTGCCCCCTACAAATATGTCTTTAAGAACATAAGAAAGTTTACAAACGAGAAGAGGCCATTCAGCCCATCTTGCTCGTTTGGTTGTTAGTAGCTTATTGATCCCAGAATCTCATCAAGCAGCTTCTTGAAGGATCCCAGTGTGTCAGCTTCAACAACATTACTGGGGAGTTGGTTCCAGACCCTCACAATTCTCTGTGTAAAAAAGTGCCTCCTATTTTCTGTTCTGAATGCCCCTTTATCTAATCTCCATTTATGACCCCTGGTCCTTTTTTCTTTTTTCAAGTCAAAGAAGTCCCCCGGGTTGACATTGTCTATACCTTTTAGAATTTTGAATGTGTTCATAGCTAAACCGTGGGGTTGAGCAATAACCAATAAAAATAAGAATGACATTAATACTGAAACTAAACTGAAAGTACCATTTTAAAAAATGTACTGGTAATATACAAATTTGTGAAGTTACTGTACTGAAATCTAACCAGCAAGCCACCATTTCTAAAGCATGTTTCAAGTGCTAATAAGAACACCATTATGCCAAGATTTCTAGTACTGGTTTGTCAAATTTGGAAATTACCCTACTAATATTAAGAAATGTGAGAATATATTGTAGCAAATCAGATGGTGCCCTGGCTACAGTGCCATCTAGTGGACTTACAGGGGGACACGCGACATACCATGGCTGGCACGGCAGCCAGACTAGCTCTCCCAATGGCCTGTGGGACTGTTGGGGAATTAGTGCTGTTTGATTGCTTTCTGTAAATAATTGTCTGTGTTGTGTGCTGAGCCCCCTCAGTCCGCTGTGTTAAGCCTTCACTCTCCTCTTCCAGTCTGTGTTGTGTGCTGAGCCCCCTCAGTCCACTGGGTTAAGCCTTCTCCCTCCTCTTTGTATTGCTGTTTTCCTAGTTAGCAGCATTGCACTAAAGGGGCAGGGCCTTCTCCAGAGGCTCTGGTTGTAAGGCTGGGGGCTGTTGCCTAATAAAGAGCTATATTTTCAAAAGCAGCTGTTTCTTGACATTTTTTTTAACGATTGCTACAATATTTAAATAGTCATTTCAAGTGTCCTGCATTCATCAGGAGAAACACATTCAGAACTAATCTCCAGCTCTCCCTCTCAAAAAGAAAAATCTACTGTCCAGGACCATCATTTTACAGTTCATGATAATGAGATTAGAATTGGAGACAATTAAAATGCCTAATCTGTCAATATTATCACAGGTGGTTCTAGTACTGGATTATAATAGGGTTACAGCTGTATCCTGAAATGTGATAGGTCAAGGGTGATAGTTTTCCAAATATGTTATCATTGCAAACGCCATTCTTGTGCTACAAACCAATAGCTTGATGTTTGACATACAAAAAAATGACTTTATTATACAAATAACTTTTGTACTGCTTATAGTTTATTGGAACAGTTCCAGATATCGGAATGGAGCAATATTACTAGTGGTGGGCAACGATGTAAGCATTTTATAGTGATACCGTGCATGTATTTCGATATTGATATTGATAATATCAAAGTCTTCCAAAACACAGAAAAATATAATCACACAATTGCAATATCATATATATATATATATATATATATATATATATATATATTGTAACGGCCCGGCACTCACTCGGGTTCGTTGCCCCTTTAAAATCACGACCCAGGACACAAGAAATGGAGTTTTTCAGCGCTGTCGCGCTAATTTTTAATAAACACACAAAAATAAACAAAACATAAACAAACACCTAACTCCGATTTGGAGCACTTACTACACGTTTTATGCAGGTCCCTGACTAGCTCGCAGGACGGCTAAGCCGTTTACCTGTCATAAAAACACTAAAACTACACACAGCACTTACTCAGGACTGCTCGGAAACAGAGCACGTCTTCTGTCTCCTTCTACTCAGCAGCCCCGTGCAGCCAAGCTGCACGTCTCAAATACCCCGCGCCTGGCATTAATTTACAATACCGCTCAGGTGCGGGTGATAATTAACCAATAAACAATAAAACAATTAAACAAAATGTGCATTCGCACATGTTTTCTTCAGGGAGGACACTAACCCCCTCCCTGATGTGTTACAATATATATATATATATATATATATATATATATATATATATATTAACATAACAGACAGAACTCCGTAACTTATTTTAACTTAGTGGTGTTTTGCTTCATAATTTTCAAAGAAAAACAAGGTCTTGTTATATTTTACGATTCCATTATCATCCACCTCAAAACTGAAATATTTCCATTCTTCACTGCATACAGACTTCAGGCTTTTTAATTCTCTAGCCATTCTGGAAGTAATTGAATCTTAAGCTGCTCTGGGGGGCTACTGTGTTACTGTATCAAACTCGCAGTATAGTAACAACAGCTTTAGTAGCAAGTGATTTTCAAACGAAATGTGTTAATAAAATCAATCCGTTATGCTTTGAAGTTGAGTCGATGAGGTCATTAATGAACACATTTCTCGTTAAAAAGCTTAATCGTTGCAGGTCACGTACATCATTTCCTGTCTCAATGACTAGATAAGGGGAACTTGTTAATCAAAATGCATGTTAATGAGATCAATAAAAATGAATGGAAGCATAATTCGCTGTTCTAGAAACTGCTAGCATACAGGGAGACAGCTCTCCCACCAGCGAGCAGCAGCCAAATGGAAATAAAAAATAATGGGAATATCTATTTTCTGTAAAATTTGTAAACTTAATTTAAAATTGTGCATTTTGTCATCCAGAATGTACATTTATTTAGAACACTTCACATATAAAATGCTGATTTATGATTATCTAGCGTGTGAGTGAAAATCAGATGGCACAGGGCGGGGGGTAAGCCATCTATGTAGTCTTTTGTATGTGTGTAACATTTGTTCTATTTTGGTAGCTCTTATCTTTAACCCTTTCTGGTCCAATGTTGGACCCTGTCTGACATCATCAAAAAGACGCAAAAAACAGGTCTCTAGCAATTTTTTCTCCGGAAAAAGCAGAGAAAACCATTCACTGGCCGAGTGAGACCGATAGGAGCCGAGAGAAGCCGAAAAAAGTGTGTATCTCATGAATACTGATAGACCCGATACCACATAGTACAAGATAGCGGACAAGATAGCTGCTTCCGCATCCAGCGCTCAGAGAATCTCAGACATTTGCAGAGCTTTTTTTTAGATGTTATAGTAATAAAATAATGACTTGGATCGCATTATTGAGGAGTTTGGTGATAAAACGAGTGATCAGGAGATGATTGATCGGTATGTACGACTATTATTATTATTTATTTCTTAGCATATGTGAAAGCTATAGCCAACGAAAGGGTGGGGCGGGGCTGGAGATGCCTAGTGAGTGCTTTGTTGATATGCAGGGCCTTTTAAACCCGTTTGACTGTGAAAAAAAATACTTTTAAACAGCGCGTATAAAATTAACTGCGCATGTGAAAATAAATTAGACCTGGCGTGCCTGACGCACATTTAATAAATGGACTGCAAAGGGTTAACTATTCCTTTCTTAAAGATGTCCATACCTTCTACTTTTATGAGGAGCTTTTAAACTATTTGGAGTTAGGTCTCCTTAACCCTTTAAGGAGCACTATCTTGTATGCATGATATTACTGGAGTGTATTTTCAAGATTGCAATTGTGTTACCACATTAAAATATTAACTGTTTCCTAAGTTCATTAGTTCCCCATGCTTCATGTGACATCATTGGATAGGGAAGTATTCAAACTGAGCTGACCTGGTACAAGATGACAGACAATGGCAGGTTTGTGCAGTGGCAAGTTAATTATTTTAGAGCATCCAGGAAACGCTTTTTGTGTTATGACCCTTTTTTCGCGTAAATGGCGTCTAAGACAGCCGATACCACCGCCGCTATCCAGGAAGATGATCTAGGGTTGTCTGAATCTGCTTACGAGGCAGTCACTTGGGCTCAGAGTTTGTTGGTGGGTTTTGAGCATTACTCAGTACATGCTACCGTGTGTCTGTTTAGCTCCTATTCCTCTTGAAATGTCCTTACTGCTGATCTTTCACTACTCCAGGTAAAGGGATAGCATAAAGGCCCTGTAGAGCTGCGTAAGGTTGACTGAACTTGTTTACATTGTTTGAAAATAAAATGGTACTATTTAAAAAGTAGTTAGTGTTATAGACATATTACCAATTACCATGCAATTATTTACGATTGTAACTTTTATTTTTTTTGTTGCTTTTATAGGGTCAACCCAATGTTAAATATCCCGCCGGTGACCTGGCCCTCTTTTTACTCAGGCACTGTGAGAGGCAGCCCTGCTTGCGTTATTGGAAAGAGGAGAGTCTAAGCTTTTAAACGAGGTCCTACTTGTGTATTTCCGTTAGATGATCCTATTAGGAGATAGGATTGAATGCGAGTGTTTTGGAATGTTACTGCGGCGCTGATAACAGAGCTACCTCAGTGCAGTAAACAAACATTTTCACACAAAATCTTTATAAAATAAGAGAAATGGCAATATTGAAGGCACAAGGGCCAATTTTCCAATTTTTTTTTTTTTTTCTGGTTTGTGGATCAGATGCACAAGACAAGCGTTGGGGGTATGTAGCCCTGGTAGCCACCTTGCTGGCCATTCAAGCACAGTGAACAGCCCCATCTTGTGCTTTATGATCAGGGTGCCTGGGACGAATAATCTGAATGGGTTTTTGTTTCTTTTTTTTCCTTTTGTACATTTTCAAAGAATCAGTTTTGTTTTTTTGGTTGCTTTTGCTCCCTTTTGTATATATGGCCATAATTCCCTTATTTATTATCAAATTTGTTCAATTTTTTTCCCATGTTCCCCACATGATGACGTTCATTGTACACTGTCAGATTTGAACTGTGCACATTCATCTCATGTATGACATATACCTGTAACCTTTATAGTTAAAGAGTTATAGGCACAAATCTAACAACAGTAAAAAACAGGGCTTGGACGCTAATTAAAGTCTCTTTTTTAACTCATTTTTATAATATTTATAAGGGTAATTACATTTGCTTTAGTTATTTTTTTGTAGCTTAAAGAGTACAAAAAAGTGACTGTCTGCACCGTATTATATTTTGAAGTAAAGAATGATGTTTTTTGTTATCCCATTGATTATTTTCTACCTGCAGTAATTTTATAAGTTCACTTTTGTTTTTTCTTTTGAAGTTAGGGGCACTCTATTTAAAACTGACCTTGCTATAGCCTTTGCTTTGGCATTCTTTTGAACACCAGATGGTACCAATTATCATGCTTGATTAAATTATGCTTAGTTGGCAGATGCTTCCCATCCAAGACTACGCAGATGGCCCCTGGTGTGCTCAACCCTGAGTGTTACAGGGTAGTTGGGTTGGAGACGCTTGTGGAGAAGGTCTTACCAGATTCTGAAGGGACCTCTCTCCTCTGTTTGTGATGTGCATGAATGATATATACCAAGCTCTTACCTGACTCTGAAGGGACCTCTCTCCTCTGTTTGTGATGTGCATGAATGATATATACCAAGCTCTTACCTGACTCTGAAGGGACCTCTCTCCTCTGTTTGTGATGTGCATGGATGATATATACCAAGCTCTTACCAGATTCTGAAGGGACCTCTCCCCTCTGTTTGTGATGTGCATGGATGATATATACCAAGCTCTTACCAGATTCTAAAGGGATCTTTCTCCTCTATTTGTGCATGAATGCAAATGAGCAGGGTGTCACTGACATGCCAGCCTCATTCAAATAAATAATGTGAGGCTTATTCAGCAACATGACATTGCACAGGTTTCAAAAATGTAATTTATGACATTATTAGGAGAATAATATTGTGACAACTGTCTTCTTTCTACTCCAAAACCTACTATGTAGTTTATAGAATTCTGAAACAGACACAAAGTTACATAGGAACACACCGTTCAAGCCTAAACAGGTCCTGCTTATCTGTGGGGCAAAGGCAGAATGAAAAAAATCAACTATTTTAAAAGATAGTTGCCACTTATAACAATAAACAGAAAAAAACTTTTGGGGAAAAAATGTGAGCTTGCTCGCCTTTACCAAGATCACAAAGCTCTAGTGGCAAGCCTTGGTGGGTTGAGCTTAGAGTATTTTGTCTTGGAGGATGAAACAATTGTGTTTAAGTCCCTAATACAACAAGAAATAGCTGTTCTAGTAGTGTGCCGAATAATTAGCTGAAACAACTATCCGTACCGAGCAGGTTTCACCGAGCAGGTTAAGTCAATTTCAGGAGACTTAAGGGTGTGGATATCGTGGGGTGAAAAGTTAGAGAGGGGGAGTGAGCCATAACAAATGGTCTTTACAAAGCTATTAGACAAAAAATATAAACATTTGTTAGCTGTGAGACAGGTACATAAGTACAAAAGTAAGCTCTTATTGTATTACTTGTATTGTAACACTTAATGTATTTGCTTACGATTGTAAGTCGCCCTGGATGAGGGTGTCTGCTAAGAAATAAATAATAATAATAATAATAATAATAATAATAATAGAAAATATTCTGAACTATATTGTCTAAGCACTTACTCCAGTCTTTAATTAACTCCTATTTTTTGGATGTAGAAAAGCACCTTTTAATATGACAAAGCTAGAACCAAACAACTAGGTAATATAATACAAAGTCTCCCAAGCACCCTCAAAGTGTTTGTTTATCATTTAATAACATTAACATACATTTTTCTCTGTTAAAATAGGAGTTAATTAAAGACCACACTAAATACTTTGAAAATATGGTCCACAGTGACTCGGGGACAAAAGTTGAAGAAGATAGAATAACAGCTGGCAAAATTCATATTCTCAAATTATAAGTATTCCTATGAAACAATGGTGACAAATAGGGCTGATTGCATAATACAAGAAGAAAGCCTTACAGAGAATGTGCAAAACAAAAAAGTAAAGTTAACTACAAACAGCAGATAATACCTAAACTTTATACAAGTTTCACTATACAAACCTCACTAATAACATAAGAACACCTTCCATTTTCAAGAGTGGTCTGCTGAATAATTGCATGGCAGTTTGTATGGATTGCTTTGTGGTCCAAGCTTCTAAGGATTTAGGAGTGCCTTCTGGTAGTGCTGAAGCTGGTGCCTAGGTGCATCTTTAACATGAGGGATGGACTATGCTTTCTGTTGATTATACCACTTAGAGTTTGGATATTCTTCATGCCTGAAGTGCCGTATCTCTAACAATTCTGTTGGTTTTACAGGAAATTTACACTAGGTTTGGTTGAATGGGCTAAGCGATTGTCATTGAGTTTTAGAGGTGTCACCCAAGCTGTACAGAAATTATCTTCAATGTGAATGCAATGGTTACATTTTCTGATTTTGATATCCTAGTGGTATCCCAGTGGTATGAATACTAGATTAGATTGCAGGACCATGGTGCCATATTAATAGCTGTATGCTACTGTATCTAGCACACTTGCCATTGCAGGCAATGCTGAGGTTTGCGAGTGGACTTTCCACACATACTATAAGGCAGTAGGACACTTTCACAATTGGGATCCCTTCTCAGTACAGATGTTTATCAATAACCGGGCTGCTGACAGCAAGGCAGACTGCAGGATACATGAAGCATATTGCACAGATGTTCTGTGGTTGTGATTCCCCATATGGAACCTTCATGTATCTGCATAAGAAACGGCAGCGTCCTGCCCTTCCCTGCCTGCCCTCTGTCTCTAATGCGACGGCTCTAAGTGAGTCTACAGTGTTATTAATGGTGCTTTGTCAAGGTGTGGTGATTACCCTATAAATTAATACAGCTGGGAGTGTAAGCTACAAGCATACCTAAGGCCTATTTATAGCATACACAGGGTGCACAAAATGAAAGATATTTAAAAGCTTAAAAACTTGCATAGCTAACATGATATACCATACCAATATTTGGTGCAAACATGCTAACAGCTACTGTAAACAGTATAGCCTGTTAAACATCATCTCAGTCATCCATCGTGAACATCTGCAAATATTTGGTGATACAAAGAGACCAGATAAAAATAAATAAATAACAATGTAATCCTACTGTATGCATTGAAATGTGTGTAGCTGCATTTCTGACACTTTGAATGAGTCTAAGATGCAGCTCCAGGAAAGTCAGCTTCTATTTGAAACTCCAATCCGAAAAAGGTCATACTTCGATGACCAGGTTTCTTTATTGTGTAAAGTTCAAATTCAGATCAGGGATTGTGGGATGCTGTGGTACAGAAACACAGTTCTCACACATGTTTATACAAACAAGAAAATGTTTGATTGCTCTCACAGACAGTATATGTGCATATTATAAATATCTTCTACATAAAAAGGCACACATGCACCCCAGCACAAACATAAACATACAACACTATACAGAAAATCAAGATATTTCCGTTACAATCTCCCCCAACCGTATTTGTACTCAATTTGAAATACTACTCTGTATTAGAAAATGGATCTGAGATTTCCTTTAATGTGATTGGTCAATACGAGGGCTTAACTCTCTGCTAAAGGACCTTGAATGTTATCTTTCAAACGATGTTTAACCCTTTGCGGACTGTGAGAATTCTAACATTTTGAGGGCCGACTGAGATGACTTAACTTAGAGCATGTATCAGACCAAATATCTACAGTATGATACATGTCAAAAAAGCTGCTGCTCTGCAGATTACTAAATAAATAATGATTTCATTCTATGATCAAGTATACCCACACTGACCTAGTTTGAATGTGACACAAAAGTTTAAAAATCCACTTGAAAATTAATTTTTCTTTAGAAATGTCCTCATAAGTAATTTACTGATCTCCTACTTAAAATATGTAAAGTTATCAGTAGTAGCCACGGACCGCAGGAACTAGAATCTGAAATCATGTTTTAAATAAAATGTATGGTCTTGATTTTATACAAAATTGTTTGACAGGTGCGCATTTTTACCTTTTTGAGAAGTGATTGGCAGGGTTTTAGCTCATTATGTATGTTAATGTATATATCCATGTGACGGGAGTAGTAGGAGTCCCTGTTGTAATTTGCCCTCCCGACCACCGGCAGCGCTGTGTAGGGCTGACCGTGATCGGGTCAGGAGGCTGAACTCTGACCAAACCGGTAGTTCTGGGTCGATGCGGACCCACGCTGTGCAGTGCTCGCCGATTGGCTGGTGTGGGGAAGCGTGCTGGTTGCAGGGGCGGGACTCGGCAGTATTTAGGCAGCGTGGTTTTGCCATTGGCGCTCCCTGTCCTAACTGAAACACGGAAGAGATGTGCTGTGTTTTGTTGTTTTGTTTTTATAACCTGCTGTAATCCACAGATTCCTGAAGCTTTGTAAAAAAAAAAACCTGGTGGATTACCACAGTTATGGAACCCAGGACTATCCTTTATTCCTCGGACAGGAGCCGAGGGGCAGTGAGAGGAAACCCTGTGCTTTCTTTGTTGTTGTTTTTGTGGAACTGCAAAGTTTTGTTTACCCTTTTTATTTTAAACCTGAGTTTACCATTGCTGGTATTCCAGGTAGGTTTTTTTTTGTTTTTTGTTCTGCAATACAGGATTATTTAATTTTGCTATGTGTTTAAATAAACTCCTGCCCAGATACCATTGCTGGTACTGGGCTCCAGGACTGAATGTCACTTCCGACTCCTGTGTGCTGTCATTTCCAGTCCTTCCCTTAGCTCTGCCCACTACCCTCCCACAACCCATTTAAAGCATAGAGTGTGATACCCTTTTGAAAAGCAGAGTGTCTGATTTTCACAGTAAAACAGGTTTAAAAGGCACTGCATATCAACAGGACACTCAGTACTGCATCTCCAGCACCGCCCCACCCCTCGTTCGCTATATTTTTCAAATAACACGTAATAATAGTACATACCGATAAACCATCTCTTGATCACTCGTTTTATCACCAAACTCTTCAATAATGCGATCCAAGGCGTTATTTTATTACTATAACATCTCAAAAAGCTCTGCAAATGTCTGTGATATTGTCTGAGCGCTGGATGCGGAAGCAGCTATCTTGTTTGTTAATGTCTGTGTTATCTATGTGGTGTCGGGTCTATCAGTATTCATGAGATATGGCCCTTTTTTTTCGGCTTCTCTCGGCTCCTATCGGTCTCACTCGGCCATTGAATGGTTTTCTCGGCTTTTTCCGGAGAAATATGACTAGAGACCTGTTTTTCGCATCTTTTTGATGATGTCGGACAGGGTCCAACATTGGACCGGAAAGGGAAAATTGGGATGTCGGACCAGGTCCTACATAGGACCGCAAAGGGTTAAAAATATTTGTAATTCATAACAAATATCGTCTGTATACTTATGTATATATATATATGTTAGAATATGAATAATGTCTGAGCAACAGCAAACATAAAAAAAACTAATTATTTTGAAAAAATTGAGACACAACCACAGTGGAATTCAATGCGTTACAACAAACTCCTGAATGCTGGCTTTGCCCTGTAAGAAGTAATCAAAAACAATGTTTTAACTTACTACTAGATACGACTTGCTTCAACAATGGACCCCTTGAATTTCAGTAATAAACAATGCATGGAGTCACTAGTGGATTTTTTTATTTACGGGAAGTCCTTTTTAACAGGACTGTGCCAATGAACATTAGCAGAATGGCTTGCTTACCGTGAGACAACATTGCTGTACATGTAATTGACAAGAGAAGCAGTGATTGTAAGGTACTATATACAAGTAAATATAAATGTTATTACTGCAGTATTATAATTTTAGCTGGAGTACTAGGTTAAGTTTTAGCACATCCAGCAAGTAGGCTCTCAGGATAAACCTCAGCTGTGAATTTTATAGTGAGTATATGCTAGTCTTTGTAATAGATTATGTGTGTGAGTGTGTTAAAGTGTGCCTTTGACAGTGATAGATCGTGTGTGTGAGAAGGAAACCGTGAGTCTGGACAACAGCTTGCAGTGTAGCTGAACTGTCTCTACCATTTGGTGTGTGAATATTAGCACTGACCTAGGTCAAAAGCAGCCATGTATTGGGGAAACGTTAAACGTGTTGATTTGGCTGACTCCTATGGTGCTTCTAATTAGTCATTATGGGAACTGAAATTATGTACTTAACAGAAGTGCTCGGCTGAGTACTGCAGTGGACAAGAAGAATCTGAGTGATACAAGCGTAGCTTTCAAATGAGCATGAGGGACAATACACTGTTGGTTAATGGCTTGCTTTTAAATCTGGCAGCGTTCAATGCTTGAGCTGCACATGTTGCTGTGTTTCACAGATGCCCAGCTTGAGATTGAATGAGCACACGCTCCTGCAGGGCTGTTTTATACTGGGGTAATGGGTCACCAATGCAGAGGGTAATCTGATTAGCTCAGTGGTAAGAGCCTAGGGCCGCTATGTGGAAGGTAGTTAGTTAGAGGGAGCAGCTCAGTGTTCAGAGAACTCCGACCAGCTGTCCTATAAATGCAAATCCAGAAATTTAAGAAGGGAGAATAAACTAATCAATTCTCAGACACCATATGCACTAAGCACTTCAGACACAGGATATATGCAGGTATGCAAAAAAAAAAAAAAAAGTACATGCATTACCATGCCGTACCTGGGTGCGTCAAGGTTTGTCATCTATTTTGTAGGGTTTCTTTCAAACTGATCGGTCAGTGTGCATGCTGCATAGGCTGTTTTGGTACTGTGGAATATTTGTTTTGCAGTCGAGGGAGTCCTTTGATCCCACCACTGAGCCAGCTTCCTCTTTTACACCCAGGAACTCGAGAGTGGATGTCAGCGAGCTACTGGCCTCTGGAGGACAAAGGCCAGCCTTGCAGGTGTCTGCCTTTGAGCTCACAGGGTGCCTGGACAGCAGGGTTCGCTGAAGCGCGATGAGGAGAAACAGTCCCTGCCTGTTTTGTCTCCCTAACCTATAGGAGTGCCAGAGCCAGTGCAATGCTCTCTCTCCAATCCCCAGCGAAGACCGGCAACTTCACATGACCAGGCCGTGAACCTGCGCTGCCCTGACTGACTGACCCTGCACACCACAGAGCTGAGCTTTTACCTTGTGACCCCCATAAACCATGTCCTCATTGTGCCACTGTACTCTAGTTCTTTGACATCAAATAATCACACTTAAATAAAGGGATCAGACTTCCCATTTTGGACGGGACAGTCCCACTTTTGGAACACTGGTCCCAGTGTCCCCATAACTTTTCTTGGGACACTAATTTCGTCCTGTCCCAATCGGGCAGCTTCTAAACAAAACTCAGAAAAGCTGATTACCTGTGAAAAGATGGGGAAGCTTATGCGTGATGCAATGGGCTTCATTTGTTGCACACAGTCAAAAGATGGGATATTTAACATATGTCATCACATTTAGGATTTCCACCACATAATATAAAATAATCTAAAATGTATGAATCTTGTTTAATAGTAGAAAGTGGCTGAAATATTTCCTAGTATCTATTAACTCAAGCAGAAACTGCAATGGGGAAAACATATACAGAACAAATATCATGGCATATTAAATAGTAAAAAATTTAATTTTTTGAAAAAAATATACAGTATGAAGTAACCATTTAATAAATAGAAATATTGAGATATGTAATGTTTTCATACAGGAAGGGCCTGGTTTGCAGATTGGACACTGGAGGACAGCATAGAGAAAGAGAGACAGAGATACTTCTTCAAAGTGGTAATCACAGAGAGAGAAGATGCAGTTTCTTGGGCAGAAAAGGGACTAGATTTGCAGCAGTAATCAGCAATAATATACTGTATATATTTTTTTAATTGAGAATCTCTGAATTTTATATTATTGAATTGCTACTGTGTAATGTAATAACTATACTTGTTGTGTAGAAATGAAATTACAAAGACAATAAGATAATGTATTAACAAAAAAAGGTTTTGAAAGTAAAAGATTCCACTCTGAATATCACCATGAGTCTCTACATTCTCTTTCAATATGATATTAGATCAAACATTGCCAACGTGAAAATGAAAACCCTAGAGCTTCCCTGTAGTTTGGAAGTTGGAAGTTATTCACAATATCTCCATACTGTCCCAGTTTAAGGGCTTAAAAATCTGGTCACCTTACACTTAAATGTCTAAAAAAGAATCAAAAATAAAAACCCACACTGGTACATAACCATCTGTGGGATCTGTGAAGGGATGTTGTAAATGGTAGGAGACTCCAGATTAATAGACAGACTTTCCCTGTGGGTGTTAGGTGTTACCTGCTCACCCCCACTAGTGTGATCAACACTGCAATTCATAACTTCTGAACCTGCGTCCACTACTGTATTTAAAAAAAAAAAAGTGGCTTATACTCTGTTCACTTGCACTCCTCAACAGTTATGTCACTGTCTGTTAAATTAATTGGGTAATAGTTTCTCATTCCCAGGATACAGGAGTCCTGCTGGAACACTCATCTTCCTAAATCAAAGCTCTGATGGTGACAAGGCAATTAAAACACAGCTATCTTATTAATAAACACATCTGTAGAATCTGTTTACAGGAGCACTGATACCACACACTGCTCTACCTTCTGTGTCCTGGAGAGAGGGGAGGGACAGCACATAGAGGCACAGCATTATTACACACTGCTCTACCTTGTGTCTCCGACAGCACATAGAGGTGCAGCATTATTACACACTGCTCTACCTTCTCTCCTGGAGAGAGGGGAGAGACAGCACATAGAGGCACTGCATTATTACACACTACTCTACCTTGTGTCTCCGACAGCACATAGAGGTGCAGCATTATTACACACTGCTCTACCTTCTGTCTCCTGGAGAGAGGGGAGGGACAGCACATAGAGGCACAGCATTATTACACACTTCTCTACATTGTGTCTCCTGGATAGAGGGGAGGGACAGCACATAGAGGCACAGCATTATTACACACTTCTCTACATTGTGTCTCCTGGAGAGAGGGGAGGGACAGCACATAGAGGCACAGCATTATTACACACTGCTCTACCTTCTGTGTCTCCTGGAGAGAGGGGAGGGACAGCACATAGAGGTGCAGCATTATTACACACTGCTCTACCTTCTGTGTCTCCTGGAGAGAGGGGAGGGTCAGCACATAGAGGCACAGCATTATTACACACTGCTCTACCTTCTGTGTCTCCTGGAGAGAGGGGATGGTCAGCACATAGAGGTGCAGCATTATTACACACTGCTCTACCTTCTCTCCTGGAGAGAGGGGAGGGACAGCACATAGAGGCACAGCATTATTACACACTGCTCTACCTTCTTTGTCTGCACATAGAGGTGCAGCATTAAAGTGCCCAGGCAATCAGCATAGTCTGCCCCCCCCTCCAAAAAGAAAAACACCTGTTTGTTCCTCTATTGTTTTCAGTGAGTCTGGACATGAAAAAAAACTTTCAGAAATTTAAAACAGAACAAAACAAAATGTGAGGGAACAAAAATGTGGTCTATAATAACTTGATTATGTAATGTAACATTTTTAATGTTACAAATGAAAGCAGGGGCATGCCTGCAGTAGTGCAGTGTTGGTCCTCGAAGCCTGCTTACTGACATTTTTCTGCTCTTGGCCTTGACATTGGTCACTGGTTTTGACTTCAAGGACTGGTACAAATGGCTCATTATATATAATAATAATAATATCTATTTTTATATAGCGCCTTTCATAGTGGACCACCATCACAAAGTGCTTTACAAAGGTAGGCTGTGAACTGTGCATTATATGCAGAGTCACTTACAACAGGACATCTCATCCACAGGATGGAGTACAAGGAGGTTAAGTGACTTGCTCAAGGTCACACAGTGAGTCAGTCAGTGGCAGAGGTGGGATTTGAACTGGTGACATTCTGGTTACAAGTCCTGGACTTTAACCACTGGACCACACTGCCTCCTTTATATGCATTCAGCATGGGCTGCTTGTAAATAAAACATGGGCCATGGGCGCTGTCATTTTTAAGTAAATTAGTTAATAAGTGATGCAAATATTTTTTTTATTTGGTTTTATTTTTTCACAACATACAAATACCAGGACTGGCTTATGAAATAACTAATTGAAAAACACAGGAAGAAGAGAGGAATAAATTGAGTGACTGACAGCCATGTTTAACCTTTTGAGGTCCATTTATTCAGCACCTGTCAGGCGCGTCAGGTCTAATTTATTTTCACACAAGCTGTTTATTTTACACAAGCTGTTTAAAAGTCATTTTATTCACAGTAAAACAGGTTTAAAAGGCACTACATAGCAAAAAGGACACTCAGTACTGCATCACCAGCTCTGCCCCACTCCTTGTTCGCTGTATTTATCACATATCTCTTCATAGTAGTGCATACTGATACATCATCTCCTGATCGCTCAATTTATCACCAAACTCCTCAATAATGCTATCCAGGTTATAATTTTATTAGCTTGGCAAATGTCTGCGATTTTCTTTGAGTGCTGAATGCGGAAGCAGCTGTCTTGTTTGTTTATGTCCGTGTTATGTCTGTGATGAAGGGACTATGAAGGGTCCATTGAAAGCTTTTCTCGGCTTTTTCCGAAGGAAAAATGACTAGGGACCTGTGTATGATGCCTTTTTGATGATATCACACTGGAAAGGAAAAATTGTAATGTTGGACCCCGACATAGGACCGCAAAGGGTTAAATATCAACTCTAGAGTAAGAGCAGGAAAGGCAGATCTCAACTCAACAAAAAGAGAACTACAGTAGACTGCCACCAATTGCTCACCGTCTGTGCATTATCTCTTTGCAGCTGAAACTTGACCTCAACATGGCAGCCATATTAGGTCAGAGATCATGTCAATATATTAATAAATGTCAGAGTGTTACAGGCTGACTTTATTTAATAATATCAAGGTGTTTAACAAAACAAAACAAAACAAAACATATATATACTATATATATATAATTTAGACATTTTTACATTTAGACACATTGGAAAACACAAAACGTCAAATCCCTTTCCCTAAAGCTGAGTCCCAGGCATCTACATGAGCTTCCAGGTTGAACTAACAACAGGACGAGCCAATACAGATGGCCAGGTTAAATTGCCAATCAATTATCCAATTGAACCGGCCACATTCTCACATGCCTTTGTGGATCGCCTCTGATCAGGTCAGACATTCACACATGGCTGGCTTGCCTCTGTCGGATGGGAATAAACCCTACCCTAACCCTAACAAATATTTACTTCAGCAGAACTGCACACTGTGTTTTGTTTTTTAAAAGAAAACGATAGGTTGCGGATGCAACCCCGGTTCCCTGAAAGAGAAAATAACCATCAAGGTATGGGATATTGCCGTCAGGCAGTAGCGATTGGCTGAGCTTTTATAGCAAAGCTGCCGATAGGCCTCTGCGCGAGCTGCCACGTAAGCCCGCCCCCTTGGGAGCTTACTATACGCAGCGCGCAGAGACTCACTTCCTCTTTTGCTCTTCAGGCCGTGAAGGCTTCTGAAGCGACCACGCGGCTTGATGGTTATTTTCTCTTTCAGGGAACCGGGGTTGCATCCGCAACCTATCGTTCCCTTTCAAGTCGAAAATAACCATCAAGGTATGGGAACAGTGTACCCAAGCCGTCGCGAGGGAGGATTCTCGGCAGTAGGACAGACTTACGTCATAACGCAACTGCGTAGGCAGAACATCTAGGCATATGCGGAGCTGCGCCTCAGCGTCTATGCTCGTAATGACACCTGTCTTAAAGGTGGAACAGTCAACACCATGCTATCAACCACTCTATACGTCCGCATCCTGAGGCGTCGTAGAGTGTAAAACAGATGCTCCAAACAGTGGAGCAGAGGAATCCAGTACATTTAACCTGTAAAACCTCATGAAAGTATGCGGCGTAGCCCAACTGGCTGCCGCGCAAATATCAGACACCGGCACCCCTCGAAAGAGGGCCCAGGATGTCGCCATACCCCTGGTAGAATGCGCCTTCAACTGCCCTGGTGGTGGAAGGCCTGCAGATTCATACGCTAATTTAATAGCATCCACTATCCAGTGGGAAAGGCGCTGTTTAGACAGCGGCTGACCCAAAGATCTAGAACCATGGCATATGAACAACTGTTCTGTCTGCCTCACAGTCTTTGTACGGTCCATATAACACCTCAATGCCCTCACGGGGCAGAGCATGTGTAACCGCTCTTCCTCTGGGGAAGAAAAAGGAGGAGGATGGAACGCCATCAACTCGACTGACTGGTTCATGTGGAACGGGGATATAACCTTTGGTAAAAAGGCCGGATTAGGGCGCATGGAGACCTTAGAACCGTCTCCTGCAAAACGAGTACAAGAAGGATGCACTGAAAGTGCATGTAACTCGCTCACGCGTTTTGCTGATACCACAGCCAGCAAAAAAGCTGTCTTAATAGATATGAGCTTCATATCCACGCTGTGGAGAGGCTCAAACGGTGCCTTGGTAAGGGCTTCTAGCACCACATCAAGGCTCCACGACGGTAAACTGGTCGTTCTTGGAGGCCGCAAGCGTCTTGCACCTTTCAGAAACTGAGATGCCAAAAAATGGCAACCAGGTGATAACCCGTCAATGCGTACATGACAAACCGAAATGGCGGCTAAATACACTTTAAGTGTAGAAGGAGATTTCCCTTCATCCAGCAGTTTCTGTAGAAACTGCAATATTACTGCCATAGGACAGGAGACTGGGTCGTGGCTCTCAGCCAGACACCAACTCTGAAACAGCTGCCACTTATACGCATACTGCGACCTAGTAGAGGGCGCTCTCGCACTCTGGATGGTCGATATAACTGCAGTCGAAAGCCCTAAGGCTGACAGGCGCTCCCGCTCAGGGGCCAAGCCCACAACTGCATGAGTTTGGGGTTCGGATGCCAAAGCTGTCCTTGAGCTTGGGACAACAAGTCCGCTCGCAAAGGGAGTTCCCTCGGGCGACCGTGCAGTAACTGCACTAGACTCGGGAACCATATTCTCCGAGGCCACCGAGGAGCGATCAGAATCACTGTCGCTCGCTCTACCCTGACCTTCTCCAAGAAGGCGGGGAGCATCGGAATCGGTGGAAAGGCATACAGGAGCCCTGGCGGCCATTCGTGAGCCAGTGCATCCACCCCCAGGGGGCTGTCGAGGTCCTTCACCGAGAACCATAGAGGACAGTGCGTGGTCTCTCGCGAAGCGAAGAGATCGACCTGCGCTGTGCCGAACCATTCCCAGATGCGCTCCACCACTTGAGGGTGGAGACGCCATTCGCCCGCAAGAGGACCTCCTCTGGACAGGAGATCCGCTGCGTAATTGACTCTGCCCGGCAGATGAACTGCACGCAGAGAGGCTAAACGCGGTTGAGCCCAGAGCAACAGCCGCGTTACCATCTGGTGAAGACTGGGGGACCGCAATCCGCCCTGGCGATTGATATACGCCACTACTGTGGTGTTGTCTGACCGCACTAACACGTGCTTGTCTAGAAGCACTGGCAAGAAGTGCCGGAGGGCGAGGTCCACCGCTCTGAGCTCCAGAGCGTTGATGTGGGCTGACCTCCAGGGTCCTGACCACACTCCACGGGTCCCTGTCCCGTTCCAGACTGCTCCCCAACCGTGGTTGGAAGCGTCGGTCGTGATGACCTGCCTTCTGAAAATGGGACCCAAGCGTACGCCTTGGCGGAGGTTTGACGGAACTCTCCACCAGCGTAGCGCTTCCCAGCAGGCTCGGGATACCCTTAGCCTGCGGTGTTTGTCTCTCCGCGGATGCAACGCGAAGGCATTGAACCAGGCCTGCAGAGGTCTCTGGTGTAGTAAGCCCAAAGGAAGGGCTTGTGAGGCGGCAGCCATCAACCCCAGCATGCGCTGACACAGCTCCATGCTGACTGTTTGTCTCAACCTGAATAGGGAAAGACACCGCTCTATTGAGGCAACTCTTTGTGTCGACAGGGTCGCTTCCATGGACACTGAGTCCAGATGCAGACCCAAGAACTCGGTCTGTTGGCTCGGCACTAGGCGGCTCTTTTCTGAATTGATCTTCAGACCTAGCCGCCGAAGATGGTCTGTAACCATCACTGTGTGCTGTGCCACCTGCTCCTTTGACTGCGCGCAGACGAGCCAGTCGTCCAGATAATTCAGCAGTCGGACACCTTGAGCCCGCAAGGGAGCTAGAATGGCATCCATACATTTCGAAAAGGTTCGAGGAGCTAGTGACAGGCCGAACGGAAGGACACAAAACTCGTATACCCTGCTCTGGAATGCGAAACGCAGATACTTCCTGTGACCCGGGCAGATGGGAACGTGAAAGTACGCATCTGTCAGGTCCACGGTGGTGAACCAGTCGCCGTGTCGGACTGACTGGATGATGTGCCTGTGCGTAAGCATCCTGAACGATAACACCCGCAGGTATTTGTTCAGTACTCGCAGATCTAAAATAGGACGGAGCCCGCCGTCCTTCTTGGGCACCAGGAAGTATTTGGAATAGAACCCCTGGTCGATCAGAGCAGGGTCTACTTGTTGAATGGCACGCTTGCTGAGCAATGCTTGTATTTCCACATTCAGAGCTGAGGACTGAACCAAGTCCTTCACTGCAGTTACGACCACCCCCCGAAAGGGGGGAGGTTTTAACTGGAACTGAAGGGTGTACCCGGTGGATATAGTTTTGTGCACCCAGATGTCGTTGGTGCATTGTTGCCAGAACTGGAGCTGGGAGACAGTGTAGGGGAGGGTTAACAGCTGCCTGGTGTTCTCAGGGCTGTTTGGGCTGGGCTCGTTCGCGAGGGGCCTGGCCAGAGCCCCGAGGGCGTGGCTTGGCACCACCTCTAGGGCGCCACCCTCCGCGCTGCGGTCTTGAAAAAGGAGGTTGACCGCGCGCTGCTGTGCTTGAGGGAGAGGTCTTAGTCCCCCCTGGCCGTGGCTGGTGCTGTGGTGGTGCCCTGCGCCACTGATGTTCCTGAGGCCGCTTCGGCTGGAACGACGGTTTTGGCCACATTTTCGCCATCTGCTGTGACGCCTCCCGCGCCTTGGCGGAGCGTTGCAGCATCTCCTCCACCGCTGGACCAAATGTGTGTCCCGGTGTAATTGGGGCATCCAGCAACGGGGCCTTATCAGGTTCCTGCACTCTCGCCTGCGAGAGCCAGAGCTGCCTTCTGGCCACCACCAGAGACGCGATGCTCCTGCCCTGAGCCCGCGCGTTGAGCTGGGCCAGCTTCACCAGCAGTTGACTGACGGTCCCCAACTCGCTTCTGAGGGCCGCCGAAGGGCACTCAGGCAGGTCTTTAATTAATGCCGCTTGGTAGACCGTCAGCAAGCTGGCCACATTAGAGAGCTTGACCGCCTCTGTGGCCGCAGCGTACCCCTTCTTGAGGTGTACCTCAGTGGTCCTGCACTGCTTATTGGGGCATGCAGGATCTTTCGTCAGCCCCGATAGTGTTGGCGTCTTCACCAACGCGGCGAACGCAGCGTCCACAGGTGGGAAGGACGCCAACCCAGCCTCACTTGCCCCTTGCATGTTAAAGGCCGAGGCCTTGCGAGAAGTCGCCGGGGCAGAGGCCGGAGCCCCCCAGGTGGACTGTACCTCCTTAATAAAGTCCGGGAATGCCGGAAGCATCCTGGACTGACTGGACTGGGCTGAAGGCGACTCAAACAAGGAGCGCCGAGGCGGCTCCGCCATCGGCCACTCGACGCCCAAGTGGCGGGTTGCTCTGTCCACCACAGACCACGTAGGGTCATTGGTGTCCAGCACGTGGAGCTCGTCCTCAGAGTGCTGGGAGGCTACCTCAGCCTCTGTACTGTCCCCCTCTAGGATGTCAGATGCGTCTCTAGACAGCGCATCGATATCCCACTCCCCTTGAGACTGCACTGGAGGAGCGACGACCGGTGCAGGTTGTGGAGGGGCCACTGGCTGACTAGCAATGGGCCCAGTCGGTTGTCCTGGGACTGGAGGCACCACATTTGCTAAGGACATGAGGATGGACTGCTGCCCCATCATAACCTCCATGAATTGGGACATTTTGGAGGTTAGCTCTGCCACCCCCGACCTGTCTCTGTATCGCCTGTCCCGACGAGGGGAACGAGAGCGTGCTCTCCGTCGAGGCGATCTGGAGTGCGACCTAGACTCCCGACGGGGGCGTACCCTACGAGGGGAGGGGCTGCGCTCCCGAGCGCGTCTGGTGGGGGACCTCTGACCAGCCGTTAGCTGGGAGGACGGGCTCCTGGAGAGCTGCAGCCGCCCTGGCGGCGTCGCCGTAGATGACGGCGGGGCAGAAATGGTGTGGGACGATCCAGTGGAAGGAGAGCGCCCACCCACTGCTTTCTTCGCCCTTTGGCGGAGGGTGCGTGTCTGGAAACCAGCACAAAGATGGCAAAAAGCCCTATCCGCCAACGCGGATGCGGCGTGCTCTGGCCCCAGACACGCCACACAGTCCTCATGGGGATCGCTCGCTGGCAATTTTGCCTGGCAGGTGACGCAACGGTGGAACCCGGACATGGTTGCCGAAGCGTGGACGTGCCCTGGTCGTAAAGGCGTCGATGCGCCAAGCGTCGAGCGCCGAAGCGTCGAGCGTTGAGGTGCGTGCACCGAGCGTCAAGGCGTCGAAGCGCCGAGCGTCGAGGTGCGTGCACCGAGCGAGCGCCGAAGTGCGTGCACCGAGCGTCGAGGTGCGTGCACCGAGCGTCAAGGCGTCGAAGCGCCGAGCGTCGAGGTGCGTGCACCGAGCGTCGAGCGTCGAGGTGCGTGCACCGAGCGTCGAGCGTCGAGGTGCGTGCACCGAGCGTCAAGGCGTCGATGCGCCTAAGCGTCGAGCGTCGAGGTGCGTGCACCGAGCGTCGAGCGTCGAGGTGCGTGCACCGAGCGTCGAGCGTCGAGGTGCGTGCACCGAGCGTCGAGGTGCGTGCACCGAGCGTCGAGGCGCCGAGCGTCGAGCGCCGAAGCGTCGAGCGTCGAGGTGCGTGCACCGAGCGTCGAGCGCCGAAGCGTCGAGCGTCGAGGTGCGTGCACCGAGCGTCGAGGCGTCGACGCGCCGAGCGTCGAGCGCCGAAGCGTCGAGCGTCGAGGTGCGTGCACCGAGCGTCGAGGCGTCGACGCGCCGAGCGTCGAGCGCCGAAGCGTCGAGCGTCGAGGTGCGTGCACCGAGCGTCGAGCGCCGAAGCGTCGAGCGTCGAGGTGCGTGCACCGAGCGTCGATGCGCCGAAGTCCCCAAGCGCAGACGCGCTAGCACCAAGCGCTGATGCGCTGCACAAAGCGCCGAAGCGCTGCACCAAGTGGCAAAGTGCCGACACCAAGCGCCTAAGCGCAGCACGCCGGAGCGTGAGTACCGAGCGTAGAACGCTAGCACAGACGCCTAAGCGTCAGCTGACCCGCAGAGCGGAGACGCTATGTGCTGGTACAGTGTCTTATGCTGTGCACTACTTACCTGCTGGTGCTGGGGATAGAGGCTTAGTGGTCGTCTTCCTCTGTGTAGTGAATGGGATTTTTTTATTTTTTTTTTCGCTGCAGCAGTACTGCTGGTGGTGATTATGTGACTGGGACACAGTATATGTGGGCACAGTACAACTACCACGCGGTTTTTTTTTTTTTTTTTTTTTTTACCGCAGGCAGTACGTGGGAGACAGCAGAGCAGGCTCCACACACACGCGGTCTAGCCAAGGCAAGACCGGGGCTGCAGACACGCGCGCGGCCAAGGCCAACGCAACGTGCGTCACAAATATATACAATACACACAGAAAAATATATATTTTAATACAACCCAAAACACAACACAATAATCAAAATTAATTAATAAAGGAAAGACGGGAGACCACGAGAAACGCGATGCAAGCAAAGCGTGAAGGAAATATATAAAATATATAAAAAATATACACAATATATAAAATCCTTAAATAATAATAATAACGACTCCGAAGAGTGTAACTGAAATAAACTCGGAGAAGGGGCAAAAACCAGCTTCTCAAGCTTTAAGCTTATTGAGTACAATCAGCTACGGGCTCTAATACCTACCGCTACCAATGCTGAAGACAAAAGAGGAAGTGAGTCTCTGCGCGCTGCGTATAGTAAGCTCCCAAGGGGGCGGGCTTACGTGGCAGCTCGCGCAGAGGCCTATCGGCAGCTTTGCTATAAAAGCTCAGCCAATCGCTACTGCCTGACGGCAATATCCCATACCTTGATGGTTATTTTCGACTTGAAAGGGAACTAAAATACACTGTTTTGCATACTCTAAGTTAAAATTAATTTTTTAATGCTTCATTAAAGTTTTTTATTTATTACTTATAACGTTAAACAATTTTTTTTCTCAAGCACAAATACCTCTGTATTACCATTGCAGCGGTCCTTGCTCACAAGATTTCACCAATGATTTAATCTCAGTGGGTACAGTACAGGTCAGTCTTCCTCCATGTAAATTTTAACTTGTTTGGTGACTCCAATGTCCACACATTCCTGGAAGATTTAGACCGCATCAGTTCGATAATGGAACCGAGAGTAACAATTTAAAAAAAAAGTCAGGAAAAAAATGAAACCGTTTCCAACAGCATTTCCCAAATATTGGTCGCGGCAAGGTTTCTGATGGGTCGTCAAACAATATAAAAAATATGACGTTCAGTGCACACTGGTAAGATTTTGTTTCACTATACAACTTCTTATGCTTACATTCAAAATAAATATAATTCGCATACAAATCATTAACAGTAATTTTGTAAACAACGTATTATTTTATCACCAGTCTTCTACTTTAAATAAAGCATAAGGTGACATTTTATGAGCGGTTGCTTGGAATTTTGAAAACAGTTGTTAAAATGGATGCAAAACGAAAACATGTCTAAACCTACTTACAGCTCAAAGAAACAAAAAAAAACCTTGCAATTACCATCTTATATTAACTTCGTTTTTTCTTACATTGGTGACAAGGATGATCCGCGTCCTCTTGTGTCATTTGTTGTAAAGTACTGGCTCACGAAAGCCTTACGCCATCGGCATCTTGAGACAGGGCATCCAGATTGTGTTGGGAAACGATACGAGTTTTTACAGAAGAAAACTGATCAATTAGCGAAACAGCAAGACGTTCTTAAAAAATCAGTCACTGTCTCAGAGAAGGAGATGAATGTATCCTACCTGTTTACAATGCATATTGCAAAAAACAAAAAACAGCACAACTGACTGTTGTCGGTATGTTTGCAATGCTTAATGTTGAATTAAAAAAATTAAAATAAAAAAAATAAAAAAATTAAACCTGGTTTTCATTATGTTGCAACACCATTTTAAATTGATATAGTAACAGGGAGGTAAAGGAAGCATTCCAGGCAAGTATTCTGGTGTCAAATGCACAGTTTATTTTACAAGAACGAGCAGTTCAATAAAATAAATGCAATAAACAATAACGAACACAGGATAAATAAAAGAGTTTGATAAACAGGCTGGTAACACACACAGAGCCAAAGCTAACAGTCTGTGCGTGTCTGACTCGGTAATTAAAAAAACCAGTAAGTTCCTACAGCTCCATTGTGCATGCTCCCACAATGTATGTGCATGTATTCCTGTCCCACCTCCCATTATCTCAATGCACCCATATAGTCAATCAATCCCCATGGGGACTCTCCAGCAAATGCATGTCTGTGATCGGCTGCAGTTCCGTTGTCCACGCGAAGGGGACCTTTAACCTGGGCTGTCGTGTGAGAGAATGTTCGTTGAACAAAAGACGTGACTACCCGAGTACACAAACAGCAACGTGACTGACTGCCGAGAAAATACAATAAAGGCGTCTGCCAAAATACACAAGCAGCAACGTGACACTGCTGAGAAAAAACAAAACAAGCTTCCTGAGGAATTCAAGAGAAACGTATACAATTTCAGCATTTCTAACAAACAGGACAGATCGGAAATGCTGATCAAACCCTGTATTTTTCAACATGACAAGCAATGTTCAATGCTGTTGTAGTTGCTGGGTTACATGTTGCCTGATGCCATGGAGTGTTGTGTCTTGTTTTCTGTTGCCAGGATGTGTGATGTCATAAGTGAGTGGTGGTATGTGTACGACAGAGACGCCACCTTAAGTATTATACAGTGCATATCATTTTATATTGTATCCATTTTATGAGGGGTAACACTCCAGGGCTTGTGCGTTTTGTTGCATTAATATGTTAATGCAACACAAATGTGCATCCTGTCGTGTGTTATTCCTTACTTTACAAGCTGCTGTGTTGAGTGTGCACGTGAGCGCAATACACGAAAACTCCCTAGTAAAGAATACATTTTAGAAACTCCAAAACTATATATGATGGACAGTTTATACATTTTTTTTTACTTGGAGATATTCTCAATGTATGCATTGTCTTCCTGCATCTGTAGCTGTAGAGTTTTTAAAGTCTCAAATTTTGGGTTTGCAATGGGACCTATAAATTATGCTGCTGCGTCCTTTCTGTAATTATGTAACCTTTCCACGGACCACCTGAAAGGACCAGATTGAGAACCACTGTTCTAGCACAACCAACACCCTGTCGTGTCTTATTGTTTACTCATTATCCACATTAAGGCTTGGTCACATAAGCAACTTTTGTTGACAGCAAGAAGAGGATGACAGTTGTTGCCCATAATCATGCAGTGGTCACACAGTCAACAAACCTACAGTCAACAAGTTGGCAATGTTCTGACAACAACATTTTGCAAAGCAATCATAAACATGCTGTGCTTCTGGTACTGATAGATGATTTCAGAAAGAGGATGCAGCTAGTTAATCAAAGGCAGTTATCAGATTTTGTTTTAATTCAGTCACTATTAAAATAAAATAAAATGTGGATAAATGCATGTATTCATATAATTAGATATTCTGAAATGTGAATATTTATGACAAAATGTAAACAGAATAAACAAATAAGCCTTAGCCGTCTACACTACCTTTTGCGAACAGCACAGTTTAACAACGATTATCTTATCGTACACCATACCATTGAAACTAAAGCAGAATAATAACAGTAAAACACAATTTTGTAATATGATAAATGTATAAAAATACTTATTATAACTTTAATACTATACATTTAGTCTATCAGAAAATCAGAAAACGAAGACATGTTATATTCAAACGTGATCCTTACCAGAGAAAGGCTCCCCAAATTAGTCACACAGCTTTCAAAGAGTGGCTACCATTAGTTCCCATTTTAAAACAGTTGTTGTCTTTTGTTTGCCATAAAAAGCGATTTTTATGAAAGAAGTCTTTCACCCTTGTTTCTAAATCATATGTCCAACTCCCCATATTTGAACATGTGACTTTGCTCTGAAGCAGGATTGGCTGGAATACATTTTGTTGACTTCATGTCACTAGAAAAATAGTCCTATTTTGGGCAACACATTGCCAGAACTTTGCCCTGTTGTTGACCGTATGTGGATGGGGCCGGTCACACAAGACAACACGCAGTAGACAGCTGTCATCCTCTTGTTGCCGTTAGTCTTTAGGTGGCATACGTAATTTTTTAAACAATCACTAAATGTGCAACTATATTGTCAGTATATTTTATTAAATCTTGTAGCTACATCGTATAACTAAAACAACATTACAAATTGTATACGTCTATGTAGTAATATCTGCTGCTATACTGTAATTGGACCCTGTGGCAGGGCAAGAGCCATGCTTGTAAATAAAGTGTGGGTGTTTTGGTGGTGGTTGGCAGCGATGGGGTTAATTCCTGCCCCTGCCAAAAACATGTGAGAATGTGGCTGTTCCTAATGGAATAATTGGTGCTAATTGGGAGCAGCCACATCCTATAAAAAGAAAGCCCAAAGCTCAATTAGGGAGATGACCAGGGAGCTGGAAACAAGGAAGTTTTGCAAAAAGTATTGCTATTTGTGCAAGTTGTCCCAGTAAGTGTGGAAACGCTAGTAAAGTGGGGCAGGAGGGGATCCTAGATAGTGTGAGGTCTTAGGTGGGAAATATTTTCTAGTACAGAGGGGTTATTTTGTTCATTGAAATGCAGTGACGGGAGTGGGTCTAGACTCCCAGTGATCGCATTCACAGTTATGTTGTGTAAACCTGATGTACTTGTTTCACCAATATGTTGAGCTGTTTATTTTTTACAATAAATAATATAAACACATTTGTTGGTTTGACAGTCAAACTTACCTTTTAGTCTGTAGTTAAATCCTGTGCTTTTGGCTGTAGTAATATTGACCTGTGTGTAGGTCGCACAATGCAATCCGTGGCAAATGATCATTACAGTTTTCTCGCTTTGCCTCGGTCTGAAAGATTAGATTTGTTTCAAAATATGTCAAAATGTAATTATAGCTTCACATGTAGAAATCTGCAACCTTTAGGTGCAGATATTCAGAAAATCTGAGTAATTCCCCTGTATATGTTTTAAGTTGTCAGGCATTAATTAAATAAAAACATGTTAATTACACAACAGTTCCATTGTTTGCGCTTGTCTACAAAATTAGAGTACCAATCAATTAAAAGCTAGTGATTAAATATAGAACCTCTGGTAACTGAACTGCGCTTTGCTGAAAAGAAATGGAAGAAAGCCAATCTCCCTTCTACCTTGGACCTCTATCTTTCGCTCTTCTCTTCCTTCTCTTCAACACTTACCTCTGCCAAATGCTCTTGCTTCCACTCTATCATTCAGCCTTCCACAAACAATCCTCGTAAACTTTTCTCTACCTTCTCCTCCCGCCTTAGCCCCCCCTTCCACCTTCCTCTATCTCAGCTGATGAATTTGCCTCCTTCTCCAAAATCACAAACATCAGCAAACTCTTCAATACCTCACCTCCTTCCCCACCCACCCCCTGTCCTCTGCTCACCTACTCCCCATCACCCTCTGCAAACCCTACTATTATACCCTCCTTCTCGTCCTCCTCAGACCGGTCTTTGCTCCCTGCTCCGCAGCCATAAACCCACCACGTGTGCTCTGGACCCCCTCCCCACTCACCTCTTCCAGGCTGCTGCCCCTGCTATTCCCTTTCATCTCCTCTCTTCTCAACATTTCCCTGTGCCTTCAAACAAGCCTGCATCACCCCCATCTTAAAAAAACCTCATCCTCATGGTCCTTCATCCCTCCAGAACAACCATCCTGTCTCCCTTCTCCTGTTCCTCTCTAAAACCCCTGAGCAAGCGGTACATTGGCAACTCTGCCTTGCTGTCAACACATTCTCTGTTCGACCCCCTCCAGTCTAGTTTTTGCCTTGCACACTTCATTGAAACTGCTCTTCTCTCCATCACAAACTCTCTATGTCCTGCCGCCTCCCTCTCCTCTGTCCTCATTTTCCTCGATCTCTCTGCAGCCTTTGCCACTCTATTCTCCTGTCCTCCCTCGCTGACCTGGGACTCTCCGGCACTGCTTACCTGGTTTTCTTCCTACCTCGCTTATCGCATGTACTGGGTGTCCTGGCGTGGCTCACCCTCTGTCTCTTGCTCTTTTTTGACAGGTGTCCCCCAAGGCTCAGTCCTGGGACCCCTCCTGTTTTCTCTCTACACCCACTCTCCTAGTTTCCTCCCATGGCTTTTCATATCATCTCTATATTGATGATGCCCAGATCTTCCTCTCCTTTCCCACTCTGACTCCAGTGTTTCCTCATGTATCTCTACCTGCCTTTTGGCCATCTCTTCCTGGATGCACCTGCATCACCTCAAACTCAACCTCTCCAAATCAGACCTGCTTTTCCCCTCTTCCTCCCAAACCGCTAATCTCTATCTCTATTCCTCTTGAATCCACAACCCTCTCTCCCTCCTCATCCACCAAGAACCTTGGTGTCACCCTCGACTCCTCCCTCTCCTACTCTCAGCACATCTCTGGCACGCTCCTGTCACTTCTTCTTCAGCAACATATGCAGAATTTGCCCCATATTCACCGACTACTCCATGTAGCTCCTACATCAGGCCCTGGTACTGTCCGGCCTTGACTACTGCAACTCCCTCCTGGCCAGCCTTCCTGCCTTTGCTATCCGTCCACTCCAGCTAATCCAAAACTGCTGCTCGCCTTGTCTTTTCCCTTCCTCGTTTCTCCCACACTACACTGCTGCTCCACTCTCTGCACTAGCTCCCTATCGCTGCTCGCATCCAATTCAAAACTCTTGTACTTGCCTATCGCTGTCTGTCTGACCTTTCTGCTCTCTCCTATATCCAGACTATCATTTCTCCCTACATCTCCTCTCACCCCCTCTGCTCATTCACCACTAGCAGATTAGCTGTACCACCCCCTCTGCTCCCCCGCTTCCAAGCCAGCTCCTTCTCCACCCTTGCCCCTCAGTGGTGGAACGACCTATCCACAGATATCAGGACTGCTCAATCCCTGACCACCTTCCAGAGCCTCCTCAAGGCACATCTGTTCAGACAGCATCTGTAAACCTCAAAACTCTCGACTATACTGGACTTTATGGCACCCAATTGTATCAGTACTTGCATCAGCTTGTACCTTCACTGAACTGCTCCACACCTTGCCGTATTCTACTAATGCTCTTAATTATAAATACTTCCTGTATTGAAATCATTCTTATCCATTTATCATACTTACTACGTTCTCTTACTGGACTTTACTCGTATAAGCAAATATCTTTACTATAAGTTAACAGCTCGCTCTTAAATGTAATTATTTACTGTATTATTGTGACGGAGTACACCCCGCCCCTGTATTATTATTATTTGTATATATGTATGTTTTGTATTATTATTATTATTATTATTATTATTATTATTATTATTATTATTATTATTATTATTATTATTATTATTATTGTATTTGTTGGCGGGTGGACGAAGCTGTCCGTCCTAATCATTATTGTGTTTATGTGCGGGCGGTCGAGCACCATCCGTCTTTTATTATTTGCTGTTTGAGACCGGCGAGAGAGCCGGTCTTGTAATGTGTAGTAGGTGGGTATGGGGTTAAAACCCCTTCCCTATAACTCGTGGGAATGTGTCTGGAGCCTTAATAAGGTAATTTATTAATAGGTAATTAAGGCTCCAGCCACGAATGTAAAAGACACACTCTTGGCTCAGAGGGGGTTGGATGTTCAGGGGTGGAACGAGAGCGATAGTGAGAGAAGCGAAAGAAAATTAAAAAAACAAAACGTACAGGACCAGTGAAGGCATTTGCCCAGCCTGACCTGTATTGGTTGTTCGATTTTTGTGTTCGTGATTTTGTTTTGTTTAAATATTTATTTTGCTCTGTGAGCAGCATTTTTGTGTTTAAACTTTTTATTTTGTTTTTGTATTTAATTAAATGGCTTCTTTTTGCCCTGCTCTACTGCCTGTGTTTTCTTTCTGGTTCCTGAACCTGACGTCACCACCCACACGCCACACAAAGCCATCTGTGACAATTATTTATTTTGCTCTTATTTGAGCTTGATCTTTTTTGCTACTGATTTGATTATACTTTATAACTGTTCTTATTTGTAATATGATATTCTGTAATCTGATATTTTGTAATGTGATACTTTGCACTGTGATATTTTGTAATAATTGTAAGTCGCCCTGGATAAGGGTGTCTGCTAAGAAATAAATAATAGTAATAATAACAATAACTAAAACCATTTATTATCTGCGGTTATTTGTCTTTTCTTTTAAGAACATAAGAACATACGAAAGTTTACAAACGAGAGGAGGCCATTCAGCCCATCTTGCTCGTTTGGTTGTTAGTAGCTTATTGATCCCAGAATCTCATCAAGCAGCTTCTTGAAGGATCCCAGTGTGTCAGCTTCAACAACATTACTGGGGAGTTGGTTCCAGACCCTCACAATTCTCTGTGTAAAAAAGTGCCTCCTATTTTCTGTTCTGAATGCCCCTTTATCTAATCTCCATTTGTGACCCCTGGTCCTTGTTTCTTTTTTCAGGTCAAAGAAGTCCCCTGGGTTGACATTGTCTATACCTTTTAGGATTTTGAATGTTTGAATCAGATCGCCACGTAGTCTTCTTTGTTCAAGACTGAATAGATTCAATTCTTTTAGCCTGTCTGCATACGACATGCCTTTTATACCCGGGATAATTCTGGTTGCTCTTCTTTGCACTCTTTCTAGAGCAGCAATATCCTTTTTGTAACGAGGTGACCAGAACTGAACACAATATTCTAGGTGAGGTCTTACTAATGCATTGTAGAGTTTTAACCCTTTGCAGTCCATTTATTAATCGCGCGTCAGGCACGCCAGGTCTAATTAATTTTCACACGCGCAGTTAATTTTATACGCGCTTTTTAAAAGTATTTTTTTTCACAGTCAAACGGGTTTAAATGGCCCTGCATATCAACAAAGCACACACTTCTTTCTGGTTCCTGAACCTGACGTCACCACCCACACGCCACACAAAGCCATCTGTGACAATTATTTATTTTGCTCTTATTTGAGCTTGATCTTTTTTGCTACTGATTTGATTATACTTTATAACTGTTCTTATTTGTAATATGATATTCTGTAATCTGATATTTTGTAATGTGATACTTTGCACTGTGATATTTTGTAATAATTGTAAGTCGCCCTGGATAAGGGTGTCTGCTAAGAAATAAATAATAGTAATAATAACAATAACTAAAACCATTTATTATCTGCGGTTATTTGTCTTTTCTTTTAAGAACATAAGAACATACGAAAGTTTACAAACGAGAGGAGGCCATTCAGCCCATCTTGCTCGTTTGGTTGTTAGTAGCTTATTGATCCCAGAATCTCATCAAGCAGCTTCTTGAAGGATCCCAGTGTGTCAGCTTCAACAACATTACTGGGGAGTTGGTTCCAGACCCTCACAATTCTCTGTGTAAAAAAGTGCCTCCTATTTTCTGTTCTGAATGCCCCTTTATCTAATCTCCATTTGTGACCCCTGGTCCTTGTTTCTTTTTTCAGGTCAAAGAAGTCCCCTGGGTTGACATTGTCTATACCTTTTAGGATTTTGAATGTTTGAATCAGATCGCCACGTAGTCTTCTTTGTTCAAGACTGAATAGATTCAATTCTTTTAGCCTGTCTGCATACGACATGCCTTTTATACCCGGGATAATTCTGGTTGCTCTTCTTTGCACTCTTTCTAGAGCAGCAATATCCTTTTTGTAACGAGGTGACCAGAACTGAACACAATATTCTAGGTGAGGTCTTACTAATGCATTGTAGAGTTTTAACCCTTTGCAGTCCATTTATTAATCGCGCGTCAGGCACGCCAGGTCTAATTAATTTTCACACGCGCAGTTAATTTTATACGCGCTTTTTAAAAGTATTTTTTTTCACAGTCAAACGGGTTTAAATGGCCCTGCATATCAACAAAGCACACACTAGGCATCTCCAGCCCCGCCCCACCCTTTCGTTTGCTATAGCGTTCAGCTATGTAAGAAATAAATAATAATAATAATAATAGTCGTACATACCGATCGATCATCTCCGGATCACTTGTTTTATCACCAAACTCCTCAATAATGCGATCCAAGTCATTATTTTATTACTATAACATCTGAAAAAAGCTCTGCAAATGTCCATGATAGTCTCAGTGCGCTGACGCACTCAGCCAGCTTGTTTACTATGAACGCCCCATTATCTGATACCTGATACCATGTATGACTATTCATGAAATACTTTTTTTTTTTTTTTTCCCGACTTGTCTCGGCTCCTGTCGCTCCCACTTGGCAATTGAATGGTTTTCTCGGCTTTTTCCGGAGAAAAAACGACTAAACACCCGTTTATTGCGTTGCTATAATGATGTCGGACCCAGTCCGACAATGGACCGCAAAGGGTTAATATTAATTCCCTTGATTTAAATTCAACACTTCTCACAATATATCCGAGCATCTTGTTAGCCTTTTTTTATAGCTTCCCCACATTGTCTAAATGAAGACATTTCTGAGTCAGCATAAACTCCTAGGTCTTTTTCATAGTTCCCTTCTTCAATTTCACTATCTCCCATATGATATTTATAATGCACATTTTTATTGCCTGCATGCAATACTTTACACTTTTCTCTATTAAATTTCATTTGCCATGTGCCTGCCCAATTCTGAATGCTGTCTAGATCATTTTGAATGACCTTTGCTGCTTCAACAGTGTTTGCCACTCCTCCTATTTTTGTGTCGTCTGCAAATTTAACGAGTTTGCTTACTATACCAGAATCTAAATCATTAATGTAGATTAGGAATAGCAGAGGACCTAATACTGATCCCTGTGGTACACCACTGGTTACCTCACTCCATTTTGAGGTTTCTCCTCTAATCAGTACTTTCTGTTTTCTACCTGTTAACCACTCCCTAATCCATGTGCATGCATTTCCTTGAATCCCTACTGCGTTCAGTTTGAGAATTAATCTTTTATGCGGGACTTTGTCAAAAGCTTTCTTGAAATCAAAAAAAACCATGTCGTATGTTTTACAGTTATCCATTTTCAATGTTGCATCCTCAAAAAAGTCAAGTAGGTTAGTTAGACACGATCTCCCTTTCCTAAAACCATGCTGGCTGTCTCCCAGGATATTGTTACCATATAGGTAATTTTCCATTTTGGATCTTATTATAGTTTCCATAAGTTTACATATAATAGAAGTCAGGCTTATTGGTCTGTAGTTACCTGGTTCGGTTTTGTCTCCCTTTTTGTGGATCGGTATTACGTTTGCTATTTTCCAGCCTGTCGGTACAACACCTGTGTCAAGAGACTTGCATGATCTTGGTTAGCGGTTTGTAAATAACTTCTTTCATTTCTTTGAGTACTATTGGGAGGATCTCATCTGGCCCAGGGGATTTGTTTATTTTAAGAGTTCCTAGTCGCTTTAACACTTCTGCCTCTGTTATGCTAAAGTTATTTAAAATTGGATAGGAACAGGTCGACATGTTGGGCATGTTGTCCGTGTCCCCCTTGTAAAAACCTGTGAAAAGTAATCATTTAATATATTTGCTATTTTTTTTTCTTCATCTATGATTTTGCCATTTGTGTCTCTTAGACATTTAACCTCCTCTTTGAATGTTCTCTTGCTGTTATAATATTGGAAAAATATTTTGTAATTGGTTTTAGCCCCCTTAGCAATATTGATTTCTATCTCTCTCTTGGCCTTTCTAACTTCCTTTTTGACTTGTGTTTGCAGTTCCAAGTACTCTTTCTGTGTACTTTGTTTTTGGTCCCTTTTAAACGCTCTGTAAAGTGCCTTTTTTCACTGAATATTTTTTTTAATTGATTTGTTTTAGATTTAGATTTGATATAAAATCTGACCTCACTGATTCACTGCCCTATTGAAGCTAGGAGCGAATCCAGTGCATTGTTTTTAAATATATGTACCTTTTCTCAGAATAGCAAAATTACTCATGTGTTGCACATTCTCTGAAGAAATGTCCATAATCATTACGGCTATGCATTTGTGTTCGTTGTTCGGCACAGGCTTAATAATACATGGCAAATAGTATGGCAAAATGGCTATATTCGTTACGATTATGTGTTTGGACTTGTTACTCGCCATGGTTTATAATTAAAAAATGTACAGAAAGCTAAGTGAACTTGGAAAACAACAACAAGGTCTAATCTCATAGGTATCTTTTTTTACGTATATAGATGGGATACTGGCTCTGTTAAGTGCCAGTAGTATTCAGCATGGTAACTGGGTATCAATGCTATATGCTTAATGAGACAAATGGTAGAACCCACATTCAGATGCTGGCAATTTAGATTTTTTTCTGCAGTTTTTATTAAACAATTCAACTTGATACATGTTTTTTGTAATCCTAAACTAAAACTTTTTTGTATTATTTCATAATTACCCTTATTTACTTTTCACCTTTGATAAACAGCTAGTTTCTAGCCTCCAATGAGCACTAGTCTTGGACTACCCAATGTTAACTTGGGTAAGATAGTCAAAGATTAGTGCTCATTGGGGGCTGTGAAACCAGCCATGCATGTTTAAAGTTATAGCTTTAACTACGGCTAATTTTTTAACACATTTTGAGTCCATATTCATTGCACTGTATAATTAACACAAATACAGCATTGAATTAAAAGAATCTATGGCCAAAACATAACCCTATTAGGATCAGTTGATAAACTATGTTGATTCAGAGTATGACACACATTAGGCTGATCACCAGATACTTTAAGATGTGATCAATTAGAACCTGAAACAGCTGTATGAATCATTTGCAAAATATTATTAGTGTCCTGTTAGAAAAGAAAACAATTGCTCCTTATTATTAGTATTATTAATGTTATTATTAGGAAACATACCTAAATATGAAACACAACACATGTTATCAATGTTACGTTGATTCATTACCAAGTCCTTTCTGTGTTAGAATTTCTTCCAGGAAAAAAATAGCTTGAAACACAATCACGTACACATTATTCTGTGGTGCTGTCAGTTAGTTCCATTGAGACAACACTCCAGCCATTTATGATTCTAATTTGTTTGTACACACAAGCTCCAGTAGATTGGGAAATAAAAAAAAAAACAACATATGGACCTTTAAAAGAATTGCATCATTTGAATTCAAGTCTAAGGGAGGGATTCAAGTCTAAGGGAGGAATGTGGGGAATGTGGGGAAGCAATTTAAATCCACCCTGGGGATTCTGTAGAAACAAGCCCCCGCTAGGGCCCAAGCTTGATTTAAAAAGAACTTTACATTTCTAGCTAAAAACTCCAGAGACACTGATTAATGGTGGTCATCACTCATAGCGAGACAGGGGGGGGTTCACTGTAGGCATGAAACTGAAGTTGTTCTTTGTTTTACTGAAGTCTCTGATTAAAGTGCACTGGAAATTTCTAGTAAAGAAATTGTTTACCTCAGATGAACCACCTGTGTCATTGCTGAGGGCTTTTAATGTGCTCACAGCTTCACAACAAGGCTTCAGTTACTCAAGAAGAGTCAACTGAGATTGGCCCAGCTTGAGGGGGTTATACTGGTTCAGTTCCTGCCTAAAAGCCTGTCAGCACTTCCTCTGATATTTCAGATATAATCCCTGATCCCCAGTCTTCATCACTAAAAACAACTTTACCTAGGAGGCCAGAGCTATTCTGCTTTCTATCCTCCAAACTGTAACCATTAACCACTTTAGCTCCAGGACAAATGAAAGAGCAGTTGCAGTACCACGTCAAAGTTTACCATCTATTCTATGTTGTTTTTTTTTCCAATGTGATCTCTTTGTATACAAGCATGTCAGGAGGTCAGTGGTGTGAGTGACAAAGTGAATGTCCAAACAGTCTTATAATTACAAAAATAGTCAGTTTTTAAATAATATTAATCACTGTACTGTGTTATTATTTTGTGAAACCTTTTTGTTTGGGATTAAAAACCTGCCATTTTAACCCCATAACATTGCTGGTATAGGGGTAAAACAGCGGGTTTTCAGTCCCAAACTAAAAGGTTTCACAAAATAATAACACAGTACAGTAATCCACAAGTGCACGTGAAAGTGCTCCAGTTGTAGTACAGTTGTGCTGGGTTGTAGTACAGTGGTGCTTTGTTGTGCTGGGTTGTAGTACAGTGGTGCTCTGTTGTGCAGGGTTGTAGTGCAGTGGTGTTCTGTTGTGTTGGGTTGTTGTACAGTGGTTCTCTGTTGTGTTGGGTTGTTGTACAGTGGTGCTCTGTTGTGCTGGGTTGTAGTGCTCTGTTGTGCTGGGTTGTAGTATAGTGCTGCTCTGTTGTGCTGGGTTGTTGTACAGTGGTGCTCTGTTGTGCTGGGTTGTAGTACAGTGCTGCTCTGTTGTGCTGGGTTGTAGTACAGTGGTGCTCTGTTGTGCTGGGTTGTAGTACAGTGGTGCTCTGTTGTGTTGGGTTGTAGTAGAGTGGTGCTCTGTTGTGCTGGGTTGTAGTGCTCTGTTGTGCTGGGTTGTAGTGCACTGGTGCTCTGTTGTGCTGGGTTGTAGTACAGTGGTGCTCTGTTGTGCTGGGTTGTAGTACAGTGGTGCTCTGTTGTGCTGGATTGTGGTGCTCTGTTGTGCTGGGTTGTAGTACAGTGGTGCTCTGTTGTGCTGGGTTGTAGTACGGTGCTGCTCTGTTGTGCTGGGTTGTAGTGCAGTGGTGCTCTGTTGTGCTGGGCTGTAGTACAGTGGTGCTCTGTTGTGCTGGGTTGTAGTACAGTGGTGCTCTGTTGTGCTGGGTTGTAGTACAGTGGTGCTCTGTTGTGCTCTATTGTAGTACAGTGGTGCTCTGTTGTGCTGGGTTGTAGTACAGTGGTGCTCTGTTGTGCTGGGTTGTAGTGCACTGACACAGTGGGGATATGATTTCTTCCAGAACAGTCCTAATGAACCCTCTCTGTAAGTTCTTTTAATTTCTTCTTTTTTCTGGTTCTCGTGTGTTGATGTAAGGCTGAGTGATTACATCTACTTTCTCTCTCTGTCAGCTGGAAGCAACATAATGGGCCTTGAATTATTTATCGGTGTCTCTGCGATCTCAATGCTGTGCCCATTTTACTGTGACATTTGAAAAAACAATGTAATGTACAAAAAGACCTTCAGGTGACACAAAGTGCTTGATGTATGGTGAGAGGAAGAATAGCTTGATTAGACCACTCCATATATCTGTTACCTTGCAGTTGTCAATTAGCAGAGTGAATCAAGTAAAGAAATCTGGTTGTTTAAAAAAAAAAATCAAGAGATTATTAGCCCTTCAGGCTGCAGCAAATTTCTGCCTCACCAGCTACTAGGGTGACTTTTAAAATGTCAATATAAAACATGTAAGCAGGAGATGGATAAGTCAAAGTAATTGTAGTTAACAGAATAATTCCACACATTTTCCCTGATGTGCACTTCATTTCATCTTAGCAGTCTTCTGGGTCAGCATGTTACTTGCTGGAAGAATATTAGTCAATAGCAGCTTTTTGGTTAATGACAGGATCGAAGAAGCTGAGGCATTGGGGACAATTTCAACCTCAGGTGTTATGACCAGGAAGAGCAAGCATGCCATACAAACAGATATTTCTTTAACCTAGTGTAGTACCAGATATCATGTTTTAATATACAAATACATGTTTACTTTAACATGTATTTCTTTTTTTATATATATATAAATTTAGTAGTCACCAATGGATTTTTACCCAATTTTTTCCCAGTTTGGAATCGCCAATTGTATGTATTGATCCCGGTCAACCGCTGCAACCCCCCGCGCCGACTTCGTGAAACAGTGGCAGACACACGCATTCCTCCGAAACGTGCCCTGCCAAGCCGTCTTTTTTCACACTGCAGGTCCACAGTGAAGCCATCAGACTTATAGTGCTGGAGGACAACACAGATCTGAATGGCTCCACAGCAGACCTGCAGGCACCCTACAGGCCACAGGAGTTGCTGGTGCGTGGTGAACTGAGGATTACCCTGCCGACCTGAGTCCTCCCTACCCGGGCGGCGCTTGGCCAATTGTGCACCGCCCCCTGGGAATCGGGTCACAGTCGGTAAGTGACATAGCCTGGATACGAACCAGTGATCTCCAGGCTATAGGGCGCATCCTGCACTCCAAGCAAAGCGCCTTTACTGGATGTGCCACTTGGGAGCCCCTTTAACATGTATTTCTTTGAGATACTCAATGAATGAAAGCAGCCCAGCAGGTTAGATTTAGGGAATTATTTTGGAATTATCTACAATAACGTACTAGTCATTTTAGAAGCACAGTAACTCAATCCAGGATGTTCAAATCCAGTCCAAAACCTGCAGGCCTAGGGTGTTTAATGACACGGATATTGGACCATATTGCCTTTTTTATTACATCCCATTTACACAAAGTGTGTGCTGCATATTGCGTTTGAATTGCATTCAGAGGGTTTTTCTTGTAGTGGAGGAACACCTTGGACCTGTCTCAGAGCAGTCTGGCATGGGTAGATGTCAGTGTGGTGTGTTTGTGTCAGTGTAATTAGGAATCAATGAAACAGAGATTGCTATTTCTGCGTTATCCCAGAATGTTGGTCCCATGTTGTGGATTGCTATTGTGTCACAGAAAACAAATTTAATGTACAGTAGAGACTATAATAAATACAATTCTGTTCAGTTGGATAAGCAATCTAAATAATGATGAGTTTGGATTGAACCACCTGCCACATAAAACAATACTTAATGCAGTGGAAAGAGGGTTAATTAGGGATGGAAGGTGAAATTGGGGGGTTGTAGCGTGCAACCAACTGCTAAGGTCTTAAAAGTTAAAATTGCAATATTTAATCAGGGGACATAAAAAAAAGAATATGCACACACACATACAAAATAGTAACATTTATCTGTGCAATAACTTATAGATCGCTTTAGTTAATGCAGTCCAAATGTCTAATGTAACATCTCTATATGCACACAGCTTTCAATATAATTAATGATCCAACAATGCGTTACCCACACACAGGTACAAGGAGAATCTATAAATAGAGCCTGAGATGCAGAGTTTCTTTTATCTGCTTACTGCTGTAACATAGCGGAGGCTGGGCTTGAACCGGCAACCACACACATCCCAGGAGCACAAGTTAATATCCTGCTGACTGCAGCAGACACCTGTGGTTCTCAGTGGATAGGTTAGGAGACAATCACTGTATTTTCCTCATGGCATAACTATGCAAAACTGGTGTGCTTTTAGACTCATGCTATTTCAACGTAAATACATTTTTTATTGTATTGAATTGTATTCTCTTACAGTCTGGGACATTTCACCCGGTTAGAAAAGCAAATGCGAAAAGAGTAATTTAAATCATGTCTCAGGATTTGCGACTTAAATTTCTCAATTTATCATGAAGAAAAATGTGACCCAGGACAGCGAAATCAGTCACTTGGTCAAAAATTTCAAAAACTGTTTTATTGTGGCAATGGATTGGGCATATAATACGCTTTAAAATAATACCAAACTTATTGATATATCTCAAATGGGGCCCGAGATATGACATTTTGAAATCAGCAAAGTCAGAAGACGCCATTTTGAGAGAATTAAGTTGAAACATGGGACACCTACTTTCCAGCTATTTCCTTAGCAACCATTATGTTAGAATTCTGACACATACACCAAAAGTTCACCAATAACTCCTCATACCTTTCTGCAAAATATGACAAAGAAATTATATGATACAAATATTTATTTTTCATTTATTGAAACTAGAAAAATTCATTTTTTTTTACAATTCATAGCGATTTTTTTTTAAAACAAAAATGTAAATGCTTTTAAATTAAAAGTGCTGAACTATTTACATTTACTATTTACATTTCACTTGGTATTTGCATATTCTGAAATACATATCTTGGACTACCTTACCTCAGTTAACATTAGCTAGTCCAGGATTAGTGCTAATCGGTATGTGAAACCAGCCATTTAAGAGTTAAAAATCATTAAAAAGCTCTGATTAGGCAAATTAATTATTGCAGCATGCGTAAGCAGCCTGACATCTGTTGCTTGCCTGCCTCCTGACTTCTTGTACCGAGGTACCAAACCAAATTGTTTGTAATGCTTCAGCAGTGCTGTCAGCTTATCCTGGCTGATGCTGAAAAAGATTAATACAAATCATTTTCATAGTAATTTAAATTCAGAATTTCTTTCAGAAAGTTTTCAATGGCAAAGTGCTTACCAGTGTAGAAACTTAAACGCTTCTCTGCAGACACGATGGCCCTGTATGTAGTAGGTTGTTCTTTGGTGTTTTCTAGGCATCTGTTCTTTTCTTTTTTAGTTTGTAGTTAGCTTGTCATTGCTGATAGTGGCACTGATTTTTCCTAAGAGAATCAGATCCTTCTTGTAGTCTGGCAAATAATCCATTGATGTCCTCAGGTCAAGTATATATTCATCAGAAAATACCTTAACACAGGGTTTCCCATCATTCAGTTTGAAGCTGTATTTAGATGACTTATTTACACAGCTGTAATTATGCATTTTTTGCAACTCGGTTCTAGTATTGTTATCAATAACAATGTCAGCGACATGATTCTCCATCACCACAGCTACTTCATCAATGACAGCCGCGTCGTCATCACTATCGGCACTGAAACGATCACTTTCGCTTATGCTGTCAACATTATCAGGGTCATCTACATCACCACTCTCACTGTCAGACTCAGACGAGCACGCACCATCACAAAAATATTCCGAAACCAGCTGCATCCACTGTCTGTCAGTCGCAGCAGATTCCATGTTGCTGGATCGTAAAATGTTAAGAGAATTTGCAACATCCTGTTCTTTTGATAAAGACATAATTCGCCTGTGATTTTTTATATTTTTTTATTTTATTTTATTTTTTTTTTTTTGCCGGGGTTTAATATCACAAGTTCTCTGCGTTCACAACCACAGCAATGCCACTGTCCCAGAAGTCAAAGCGCATGGAGGCATTCAGCCAATCGGTGGATACTACAAGAAGCCAAATGACGTCACGCATAGCAACAAGCAGAACTGTTTACACTGCAACCAATAGAGACATAATAGAGACATTATTTCACAAAATAAACTTGATAAAACGATAGTTTGGACTGTTAAGTACACAAAAAAGTGTAAAACTCAAAATCGATAATTCATGACTTCACTCAGTAATCTGGCCGTTGTGTAAAATCTACATATGCGACTTCTGACTGATTTTGCTGTCCCGGGTCACAAATATGCATATATATATATATATATATATATATATATATATATATATATATACAGTGGCTCTCAAAAGTATTCACCCCCTTGGACTTTTCCACATTTTATTGTGTTACAACATGAAATCAAAATGGATTTAATTAGGAGTTTTTGCCACTGATCAACACAAAAAAGTCCATAATGTCAAAGTGAAAAATAAAATCTACAAATTGATCTAAATTAATTACAAATACAAAACAGAAAATAATTGATTGCATAAGTATTCACCCCCTTGAGTCAATATTTGGTAGAGGCACCTTTGGCAACAATTACAGCCATGAGTCTATTTGGATAAGTCTCTACCAGCTTTGCACATCTGGACACTGCAATTTTTGTCCATTCTTCTTTGCAAAATTGCTCAAGCTCCGTCAAGTTGGATGGGGACCTTTGGTGAACAGCAATTTTCAACTCTTTCCACATATTCTCAATTGGATTGAGGTCCGGGCTTTGACTGGGCCACTCCAGGACATTTACCTTTTTGTTTTTAAGCCACTCCAGTGTGCCTATGTTTGGGGTCATTGTCCTGCTGGAAGATGAATCTTCTCCCAAGTCCCAGGTCTCTTGCAGAATTCAGCAGGTTTTCCTCCAGGATTTCTCTGTACTTTGCTGCATCCATTTTGCCCTCTATCTTCACAAGCTTTCCAGGCCCTGACGCAGAGAAGCATCCCCATAGCATGATGCTGCCACCACCATGCTTCACGGTAGGGATGGCGTTCTCAGGATGATGTGCGGTGTTAGGCTTGTGCCAAACATAGCGCTTAGCATTGAGGCCAAAAAGCTCTATTTTGGTCTCATCAGACCATAGAATCTTCTTCCACTTGGTCTCAGAGTCTCCCACATACCTTCTGGCAAACTCTAGCCGAGATTTGATGTGAGTTTTTTTCAACAATGGCTTTCTTTTTGCCACTCTCCCATAAAGGCCAGTTTTGTGAAGCACCCGGGCTATTGTTGCCGTATGCACAGTGTCTCCCAGCTCAGCCGTGGAAGACTGTAACTCCTTTAGAGTTGCCATAGGCCTCTTGGTGGCCTCCCTGACTAGTGCCCTTCTCGCCCGGATACTCAGTTTTTGAGGACGGCCTGTTCTAGACAGATTCACCGTTGTGCCATATTCTCTCCAATGGACTTTACTGTGCTCTGGGGGATATTCAATGCCTTGGAATGTTCTTATATCCTACCCCGGATTGGTGCTTTTGAAGAACCTTATTCCGGATTTGCTTTAAATGTTCCTTCGTCTTCATGATGTAGTTTTTGTTAAGAAATGTACTAACCAACAGTGGGACCTCCCAGAGACAGGTGTATTTAACCTGAAATCATGTGAAACACCTTAATTGCACACAGGTGGACTCCATTCAACTAATTATGTGACTTCTAAAGACAATTGGTTGCACCAGAGCTTATTTAGGTGTGTCATAGCAAAGAGGGTGAATACTTATGCAATCAATTATTTTCTGTTTTATATTTGTTATTAATTTAGAACAATTTGTAGATTTTATTTTTCACTTTGACATTATGGACTTTTTTTGTGTTGATCAGTGGCAAAAACTCCTAATTAAATCCATTTTGATTCCATGTTGTAACACAATAACGTGGAAAAGTCCAAGGGGGTGAATACTTTTGAGAGCCACTCTATATATTCCCCTTACATTATGCAGTAGGCTATATCATACAACAGTTCGTAGCTCCTGAAGACTAACTTGCAAGACAAAGCTATTTTACCCCATGAAAGTCTTCATGATAAGGATTCAATCGAGTCATGTGTGTCTCAGTGATTTGCAAGTTATTATTGGGACTGACACATTGATGATTGAGCCCAATCCTGCTTTTGTTCTCAGAAAGTGGAGCAACTGCAGCGCAAGATGAGGACTCATTTACCAAAATTACAAAAATCAAATGAGGCTACCACAGTCTCTTACAAGTATTAAGCACTAACTCGTGCTCAAGAGATACTAACTTTTTTTTTTGTTAAATCATACCATGTCCCTTTAGGTGTTCTGTACAAACTGGCCAGTAGGTCAATAGTTACGGAAGTATTTCTCTCTGACATCACCCTAGGGGTCTTACTATTCGTAAAAGTGGTATGTATTGTTTTCACTGTAATACATGACCAAAAGCACAAATAAAATACATGCAGTTGCATTATTTATTTATTTGTATCTCTTATCTTTAATACATTGAATAGCAAGTTCTCTCTGGAGAAATAGCTGCAGTATTGCTGTAGGGCTGCTGTTACAGCAGGAGGCCGTAAAGCTATAGGTTACTTGTTGTAAATGCCTGTGAAAACCTTTTCAGGAACAGTTGTGAGTATCCAGCTAAACCAATAAAATGTAAATTTACTTAGGATTTGGGGAAGTGGAAATTGTAACCTGTTAACGTATCAATAAATCATATAATGTGTGAACTATACTTAATTGAGGATTTTGAGGGAAACTATTGCGCTATGGGTCTGAGGAGTGACTAGCAGTCGTTTATAACGTCTGCAGCTGAAGACCATGACAATTATTCTCCACTATCTGCCCCTTTCTTAACCGAGCGGCAGTAGTTTTCCATTGTCTCAACAGGCAGTTTTATTCATTTAAAAAAAATATCTACACTCGATGATTACACTATGTAACACAATTTTTGTTCCTGGGTAGTAAGTGTTATTTCCTAATTGCTTATGCCTCAAAAGTATAGATTCCCCACAAACTTTGCTTTTGTGACCAGGACAGTGATATTTTGAAATGTACCTATTTCCAATGAGAAAACGGGCGAATTTGTGTCTTTTCGTTCACATAAAGTCAGAAAAAAACAACATATGAATCCAAATTAACATGTATTTATACTAAAGTAATACAAAAATGACTACAAAAGATTTAGAAGTGAGTAGTTTTTCGAGATTTACGATTGTACTGTAAATCACTTTCACGAATCAGCCCCCAAATGTAGTCTCCCATCATGTTCTCGTTATACTGTCCTTGGTAGCGGCGTTCAAAGTCCAGTATATCCTGGTGGAAGCGCTCGCCTTGCTCCTCCGAGTACGCTCCCATGTTCTCCTTGAATTTATCAAGATGAGCATCAAGGATATGGACTTTGAGGGACATCCTACAGCCCATTGTGCCGTAGTTCTTCACCAGAGTCTCAACCAGCTCCACATAGTTTTCGGCCTTGTGATTGCCCAGGAAGCCCCGAACCACTGCGACAAAGCTGTTTCAAGCCGCTTTCTCCTTACTAGTGAGCTTCTTGGGGAATTCATTGCACTCCAAGATCTTCTTTATCTGTGGTCCGACGAAGACACCGGCTTTGACCTTTGCCTCAGACAGCTAAGGGAAGAAGTCTTGAAGGTACTTGAAGGCTGCCGACTCCTTATCTAGAGCCTGACAAATTGTTTCATAAGGCCCAATTTGATGTGCAGTGGTGGCATCAGCACCTTCCGGGGGTACACCAGTGGCTCCCACTTGACGTTGTTCCTCCCCACAGAGAACTCGGTGCGCTGTGGCCAGTCCCGCCTGTGGTAGTGCGCCTTGGTGTCCCTGCTGTCCCAAAGGCAAAGATAGCAGGGAAACTTGGTAAAACCGCCTTGGAGACCCATCAGGAATGCCACCATTTTGAAGTCTCCTATGACCTTATGCAGCTGGAACTAAACTGAACTGGTGGGCTTAAGGCCCCTGTATTTATACTACTATTTATATTACTGGAAAGTTCTAGAAAGTTCTAGAAGTTACTCCAAGTTTACTCAGCACTGAATCTATCTGGAATGTTCTGGAAAATAGGTAAATTTCAAAATATCACTGTCCTGGTCACAAAAGTAAAGTTTGTGGGGAATAATAGTCATTTTCTATACTTTTGAGGCATAAGCAATTAGGAAATAACACTTACTACCCAGGAACCAAAAAATAATAATTTGTTACACGGTGTTACTTTCAGTGCTGGGGAAGCTGGGGAGGAAGAACCGGGGCTGTGGTGTCACAAAAGCTGTAGCTCAAGTGCTATAACACAGTGAGCGAAATAAATAACAGAAAAATATGTAAAAAAAAAATATGTGTGCAAGGTGAGGTCCAAGGGTGTGGTAAAGAGTATTTATAAAAAAAGTAACCAGTCGATAAAGTTCATGTTCAACTGTGTTTTATTTGGTACACTGTTATTCTTAAAGGGGAACTGTAATGCAAATGAATATATAACCATTTCAATAGAAAACATGTTAACTGAAGCTTTTGATGCATTTTCAGCCTCTCCTTGAGCAGTATGTCGAGTCACACACAATATTCTATAGAGCGCATGTCCCGTTCCTATATTATGTAGATATTGTTTTGTTATGGCCGCCCTTTGTTGGTTTAACAGCTTAACTACTTTTTGTTTTTCCTTTTGTTATTTTTGCACCTGAACGCTTTGCACTCCGACATAATTCACCCGGCAGACATTCATTGGTGTGGGTGGCTGTCAACGATATGACGGAACAGCAGCGCCATAAAGGTTCCAATATGGTGGCGGCCTGCATTTCCAGCTGACCCAGAAAGCTGACACAAAAATTGAAATACATGCCAAATGCTTGACTTTTTAACAAAATTGGTGCAGCAAGACGCATTTGTTATGTATACAGAGAATGTAAAGAGCCTTGTTATTTTGAGTACAGTTCCCCTTTAACAAAAAAAAATAGACGAAGTACTAATCACAAAAAAAAATAAATAAAGTCCCACTGTAATAATCTTGGGTTTCTGTGAGGCTGTGAGTTCCAGCCTTGTCAATAGTTCCCCTTCCTGGCTCTCTCCTGTCCAGAACAGTGTTTGTTCTACCTGCTATGCACTTGTAATACTGTTTTTGATAATAAATAAGACAAGTTTAGTTTAACAACCATAATCACGCGTAGCACCGGTCTGGAACCATCCCGCCTCACATCCCCAAGCCAACTAACGCTGTGTCCCACATGTTCCTCTTATATCCTTCCCCTTATATGACGACTTAGATGGAACTGGACAAAAATCCTATTGAAAGAGCATCTAGAGGTAAATGAATGGACATGCTGGCTTGGTAAGCGACTTTCAGATGGACCACTTGGCAGACTCCTTTTGGATATGCAGAATCAGTTCCCTCTGTAAACTTGTATTACAAACTAGGTGCATATTTAACTGTTAGGATGCTTTCATGAAAGCTGTAATAAAAGTTAAACAACCAAAACAATCTAAACAGGAAACAAAAAAGTACTAGTGTAGAAAAAATGGTCAATAAAAGTATTTTTAAAAAAAGGATTAAGAAAAAAGTGTTTATTATTATTAATTTCTTAGCAGACGCCCTTATCCAGGGCGAATTACAATTGTTACAAGATATCACATTGTTTTTACATTTATACCATTTATACAGTTGGGTTTTTACTGAAGCAATCTAGGTAAAGTACCTTGCACAAGGGTACAGCAGCAATGTTCCCCACCTGGGATTGAACCCACAACCCTCCGGTCAAGAGTCCAGAGCCCTAACCACTACTCCACACTGCTGCCCTATTTCTTATTTACAGTGATTGTAATATAACATATTTTGACTTGCATATCTAGTGATAATGCTGATATCCTGTGATAATGTGACAAAGCATGTTACAGCATTGTGTAAATGTTTTTGATTAAAGATAAAAAAAAGCTGTTTGAAAGTATCTTTGTTTCCTTATAGATATGAACAATTTGTTAGTTTATTGACTTATACAAGAAAATCATTTGACAATTTGGGGTTGCAAAATGCTTTATAACTGTTCTATAGATAGTTATACCATATGTATTAGCATGTTATACATGTAAATAGTTTGACACTAGTTTGGGGGTTGCAAAATGCTTTATAACTGTTCTATAGATAGTTATACCATATGTATTAGCATGTTATACATGTAAATAGTTTGACACTAGTTTGGGGGTTGCAAACTGCCTTGGGCAGACCCCATACATGTATAGGAAGCAGGCTGAGGGAGCGGTGAAGTGTAGGACGGGGACTCGGGCCGTGCGGGTAGCGACGGTCGGGGTAACGCTGTCGAGTGCAGCACCTTTTCTTTGTAGTTTTTGATTTTGCCTTTTGTTATTATTTTAGAGCACCTGTGAGTGCGTCAGCATGTCTGTTTACCTGTGGGTATTTCTGTGGACCTGTCTACCATCACTGGTATTCAGGCCACGGACAACAGCGCCCTCTGCGGGCTAAACTAAAGCACTTGAAAAAAACAAAGTCATAAATAAAACTGGGCACCTGTGCGGTGTTTGTCAAATACTCTCTTCTGTCTCCCGTGTCAGTGAATACCCATACCCTTCCACAGACACATTTCTCCCTTGTACCTTAAAGGATTGAAAGATCCCAGTGATTCATCATCAATAACATGGCTAGGTAAATCTGGGATTGCTGTTATGTGACTCAATGATTTTACATGTTAAAGAGAGTCTTACATTCCCTGCTTCTGCCTTCTCTCACTTCTTAAATATCTGAACAACAGGCGGTGTTGTTAATGGTGGTAGTAAACCAGCATCTGTGATCTAGGGTGCTTCCTGCAGGGAGGGACATCTCTTTATGAGTTGGAGGAAGCAATGCAAACAAATTAGCTCCCTGACTCGAACATGACCTTAGGCAAATATAATTGCAGTTTTGCAGATGATTGTACTAGATTGTACTATAAATATTCTGTCATTGTTTTTCATCTTGTAAACATGCCCTGTAGGCATACATGAACATGTAGCTGTGCTGATATGCTGAGGACAGCTTCCTTATGATCCGTGGGTTTGGTAATACTACACTTCTGTGTTATAAAGTGATTACACATCATTTCTCATTTAGAAAAAGAAAATGCTAACATTGTCTCTTTTAAAGTACACACAGCTAATGCAATAATTCCAGTAAATCTTACATGTATTACCATTATTTGGTAGAGCTCACATTTTTTCTATATAAAAGATGCACACATTATTTTAAATATATATTTTATTTTGTATAGGATTTTTTTAACAGCATTAGTAAACAATAATATGTATATATAAGATGATATATAAGATTCAATAGAATTATTAGCACCATGCACTTTAAATACAATAATTATATAATAAATTGTATCTATATGTGCTTATTCCATTTCATGCACATACAAACACACACACACACATACTCTGGCCAACAAAAAACAGAACCCAAGGGTCTTCCATTTTAGATAGAATCAAAACATCTTTATATAACGAGTAATATTAACATTTCAATGTACAGTCGCTTAGAACGGATTCACCCGCAGTAAGCGATGGACAGTATAAACTCCACACAATAACCTGATATTCAAAATGTCCTCCAATCACCAGTATAGTAATCAAAACAAACAAGCATGTATGCGGTTAAAAATCTCAATTGAGACACTTTACACTAATAAAAATCTATGAATATAATAAAAAGGAAGTGCAAGTACAGATATGTACAGCACAGATAGGCTACATTACTGCAAATTGTTTCCAGTGAAGAACTCTGTGATACGCATCTGGATTATCTTTTTTTGCAAGTATGGACGGCAAACCTTCGGTGTTTTCTAAAAAATCCCAATTCGGTTCTCTATCTGGATGCTGCTCCATATTAGCAGTGTTTACAGGCGCAGCATGCATGCTTATGTCATCGGTGACTGTTTCAGGCAGAGCGTCCTGGTCGCTAAGGTGACACAGCTGAGAATTCTTCCTCTGACACCCCCTCTGGTGTTGTCAGAGTTTCAGTTTCGGTTGTATTTGTATTGTCAGCACTCTCCTCCTCAACTATAGCAACCCAGCTTTTTTGTTGCAACGTTGCATTGTTTGCTGACTGACAGAGTTCCCAGCATGCTTTAGCAAGTGCACAGTACCTAACAGAGACATTTTATTTACATTGAATTTTTATGCTGATGCGCATCGCTTTTCTCTTTCCAGCCATGCTTGCTGTTGCTGTTTTTCAAACTGTAAACCCCACACTGCATACAGGGATTAAATAGCCAAGGTACAGTACAGGGGTAATCGCTCAGTAACAAGGTGCAAACAGCTGATTGATCGATCTGTCAAGCTTTTACTACAGCAAAGTGCTGCCTTTTGTATTGAAATCTATGTGAATGGCAAGGTAACAAGGTGAAAGCAGCTGATTGGTGGATTAGTAAGAGCGATTACTACAGTAATAAGCACTGTGTTTGTTATTTGAATCTCTGTGAATGGCACATAACGAGATCCAAACAGCTGAGTTTGCCCGAAATATACGGTGTGCTTAACACGGTATAAACAATGCCTTTGTTATTGAAATCAATGGGATTGGCAAACGCTATTTGTTTGATAAATGTCTTCCTCGAAATAACCCTGTATAAGTGGTGGATACTGCAATCCATTCAGCCATTTTGAAGCACTTGTGATAACAGGAAAATCATCACGTAGGTAAAAATAAATATCCCTTTAGAAACTCTTCATGAATTATTGTCATGCCGTATGTTGCAAGTCACCCATGAATAGAAGCTAACTGCCTTCCACACTGCAATACTTTCTCTAACCACTGAGCAACATTATAGAATCTAAAGAAATGATGTTGACTTTTAGCAATTCTACTTAATAAAACAGGTTATTTATGGTCAGCGCTGATCCCTAAATCAGCTCATCCAGAAGCTGAATGGATTACCGTTGTTCTTAACTGTATGCCATACTCCTAAAACACGTATTTACACTGTATCACTTTAAGACCTTCAGCATGTATTAAACAGTTTGATTAGGAGCCTGTTAGCAAAGAGTTTGACGAGATTTCACGGCCATGTTGCCCCCCCCCCCCCCGATCTCAAAGGGCACATTCCTTGATAACAAATTTGCAAGTGCTAATTTCAGATGACAGGGACTGGCATCATGGACGGCTCTTGAAACCAGATTAACATCTGAGCTCGCACTGCCAATGACAAGCAACCTTAAGGGATATAATTTTCTATTAAAATATGTAAGAGTCTAATTACAGATAAATGTCACATTAGCCGTGGAAGAATGAAAGACCTTGAGTGATTCACACCCACATAGGGATTTGGGAAGCAAATCTGGATGGAGAAAATGTCCATGCCCTATCAAAACAGTACTACTGAAAGTTTCTAAAATGATGAGTGATGTGTGAGACAGTAGGGATTGACATAAAAAAAAAACAGGATCAACAAACTTGCAAGCAAGTCAGAATTGGGGATACATGCTTTCCAAACACTGCCCCAACTTGCAAGGTACATGTTAAGCAGAGTGAACACCCTTTTTGTTTTGTTGTAATTCTAGTATTTTTCTGTTATGAGGACTGTAATAAATACATTTTAAAAAATGTAGAACAATTGTATGAAGAAAAAACACCTCACCTTTTTGGTTTTCGTTTAAGTTTAATTTGCGTTTTTACTTGCATGTACATCTAAAAAAAAAAAAAAGGCAAAAGTAAACCATAGTAGAGGTATGAAAAGGTGTCTTTTGCCACTTTGTTTATTGTGCAGAAACCACAATGCCAGGGAATTAAGAAAAACAACAACCAAAACCGTGATGTCTACTTTTATACTGTTTCTGCCTCAAATACACTCTCATCTTTTTCTGGAATAGATCATGGTAATTAATCTACACAGAAACACAACAGAGAAGCACACATACGAAATCATTTTAGGATAAGTACAGTAATAAGTAAAAGAAATTCCAAGGCTATCAATGTAGCGTGGCCATGTTCGGCTGTAGGTGAGTACCCAGGGCTTGGAAAGTATCGGGGTGATTTCAGAGAAGGCTGGAGATTAAGGCCCTGTCTACACTACATGATCTCGAGAACCGTACTCAAAAAGTTTGAATTAATCCATCAATATCTTGAAACAAAACTCCTTCTCTACTTCAGTTACTGCATAGTGTAATATCTCTTAATACTTATAATTTCAGGTTTAACTTGTTATATTACAGTACATGACTGACTGATACATGCAGAGGGTACAAAGTTTTCAGTATTTTCAGCTTCTTTGTTTATGGTAAATGTTGTATTTTTTTTTTTTTTTTTAATTTATTTATTTATTTATTTATTTTATGAATTTAGTCGTTGCCAATTATTTTGTTATTATTTTCTCCCAATTTGGAATGGCCAAATATTTTATTAAGCTCAGCTCACCGCTACCACCCCTGTGCTGACTCGGGTGAAGACGAACACACACTGTCCTCCAAAGCGTGTGCCATCGGCCGACCACTTTTTTTCCACACTGCGGACTCACCATGCAGCCACCCAAGAGCTACAGCATCGGAGGACAACGCAGCTCTCGGGCAGTTTACAGGCAAGCCCGCAGGCGCCCGGCCAGACTACAGGGGTCGCTGGTGTGCGGTGAGCCGAGGACACCCTGGCCGACCTAACCCTCCCTCCCCCCGGGCGACACTCGGCCAATTGAGCGCCGCCCCCTGGGAGCTCCCTTCCTCGGTCAGCAAAGGAATAGCCTGGACTCAAACTCGCGACGTCCAGACTATAGGGTGCACTCCTGCACTCTACGCAAGTGCTTTTACTGGGTGCGCCACTCGGGAGCCCACAAATTGGTTATATTTTATCAGTTATTTTTTAAGGCTTATTTTGTATTCATAAATGTATTGTGTAACTTTTATGTATACATTTAAAAGTATTTATTCACTGTCACTCAAATTGTCTCACCTGCACTTTTTTTGTTGAGAATGTCACCCCTGCCCAAACCCATTCACAAATCAATGTCCCCAATTACAATTTTTGATCTTTTCATAATTTCCAGTCTTTTACACAAACACGTTATGGGCGATTCTGCCTATGGAGAGTTCTGCTCTTACGGGTAATCCTGCTATGTGCTGCTCATGAACTTTTTCAACTTGTCATATAATTGAATACTAATCAGTGAAGCACAATCTTTCTACATTGTTTAGGAGTATAAATGCTCAGGTAAACATAAATAATAATCACAATACTCATACTTTAATGGTTTTTTGTTTTTACAGTAGTGTCGGTTAAGAGAACACCCCTTGGGAAGCCAGTGAAGTGTTCTTATAGCTGAAGTGTTCTCTAAGACAGAGTTAGCCATCAGACACAATATGAATCAATACATAAACAAATACATATGTATTACTTGTCATGATGCACATGCGATGAACATGACAATGAATAAGTAAAAGAAAAGCAATAGGCAAGTGTATGTTAATAAACTATAATAATAAAATAACAGACAAACTAACGTTAATAAACTAACTGCCAAACGAAATTTACACAGCACCCCTACACACGTTAAAAAAATGTAGCAGCAGCAATATACAAGACATGCACATTATTGAACAGAATGGTGAACTTACTAGAATGGGAAACACCAAATTGCTCGGTGACTGTCTGATTCAGGTATTTTTCAAGAGCTCGAACAATTTCCACATTTTTGTAGGAAGAGAAACAGCAGCGCATTTTGTCGTTTGTTTATTTTTGTAGTGATGAGGTGCAATCATGAAAATCCGAATACCAAACAATTCAATGATATGACGGCGGTACGGAAAGATTTCATAAACAATCTTGCGATGACAAGTCGCTTTTGAAAAGACTGAATAAACCATTTTAATTTAAGTTTGATGGTAATGAGTTATCAGCTTACAAAACAGTACTGTATCAGTTGTGAACAAATCGTTATCTGTGCCAGAAGGTGTTCTTTTAAACAAAGTTCAGTTCCTTTAGCCAGAGCATTTACAATGGGAAAAATCGGTTTTTACACAAGGGTGTTCACTTAGGCGAAGTCTTCTCTTAGGAGGTGTTCCTGTATGTGGAGACTACTGTATTTCCTTTTAAAAACTGCCATTTTAGAAAAATATCATCATCTGAAGCATTTTGAACTGGTAAAACTTGAATAAAAATATAAATTGATTCAAAAATACAAATTTAAGTATAGCATAACAATTGAAGAAGACAAATCATGTAGAATTTATTTTCTTTTTTTCTCGTAGTATCTTCTATATTGATTTCAAAACACAGCCTTGCAAAATGTGTCAGTGATGACAGCGCGAAATGGGTGTTTGCCGCGGGTCCAGGCAATATATATATATATATACAGACGTGCTCAAATTTGTTGGTACCCTTACAGCTCATTGAAATAATGCTTCATTTCTCCTGAAAAGTGATGAAATTAAAGGCTATTTTATCATGTATACTTGCATGCCTTTGGTATGTCATAGAATAAAGCAAAGAAGCTGTGAAAAGAGATGAATTATTGCTTATTCTACAAAAATATTCTAAAATGGTCTGGACACATTTGTTGGTACCCCTTAGAAAAGATAATAAATAATTGGATTATAGTGATATTTCAAACTAATTAGTTTCTTTAATTAGTATCACACATGTCTCCAATCTTGTTATCCGTCATTCAGCCTATTTAAATGGAGAAAAGTAGTCACTGTGCTGTTTGGTATCATTGTGTGCACCACACTGAACATGGACCAGAGAAAACAAAGGAGAGAGTTGTCTGAAGAGATCAGAAAGAAAATAATAGACAAGCATGGTAAAGGTAAAGGCTACAAGACCATCTCCAAGCAGCTTGGTGTTCCTGTGACAACAGTTGCAAATATTATTAAGAATTTAAAGGTCCATGGAACTGTAGCCAACCTCCCTGGGTGCAGCCGCAAGAGGAAAATCGACCCCAGATTGAACAGAAGGATAGTGCGAATGGTAGAAAACCAAGGATAACTGCCAAAGAGATACAAGCTGAACTCCAAGGTGAAGGTACGTCAGTTTCTGATCGCACCATCCGTCGCTTTTTGAGCGAAAGTGGGCTCCATGGAAGAAGACCCAGGAGGACTCCACTTTTGACAGAAAAAAAATAAAAAAGCCAGACTGGAATTTGCTAAAATGCATATTGACAAGCCACAATCCTTCTGGGAGAATGTCCTTTGGACAGATGAGTCAAAACTGGAGCTTTTTGGCAAGTCACATCAGCTTTATGTTCACAGACGAAAAAATGAAGCTTTCAAAGAAAAGAACACCATACCTACAGTGAAACATGGAGGAGGCTCGGTTATGTTTTGGGGCTGCTTTGCTGCGCCTGGCACAGGGTGCCTTGAATCTGTGCAGGGCACAATGAAATCTCAAGACTATCAAGGCATTCTGGAGCAAAACGTACTGCCCAGTGTCAGAAAGCTCTGTCTCAGTCGCAGGTCATAGGTCCTCCAACAGGATAATGACCCAAAACACACAGCTAAAAGCACCCAAGAATGGATAAGAACAAAACATTGGACTATTCTGAAGTGGCCTTCTATGAGTCCTGATCTGAATCCTATCGAACATCTATGGAAAGAGCTGAAACTTGCAGTCTGGAGAAGGCACCCATCAAACCTGAGACAGCTGGAGCAGTTTGCTCAGGAAGAGTGGGCCAAACTACCTGTTAACAGGTGCAGAAGTCTCATTGAGAGCTACAGAAAACGTTTGATTGCAGTGATTGCCTCTAAAGGTTGTACAACAAAATATTAGGTTAGTGGTCCCATCATTTTTGTCCATGCCATTTTCATTTGTTTTATTATTTACAATATTATGTTGAATAAAAAATCAAAAGCAAAGTCTGATTTCTATTAAATATGGAATAAACAATGGTGGATGCCAATTACTTTTCTCAGTTTCAAGTTATTTCAGAGAAAATTGTGCATTCTTCGTTTTTTGTGGAGGGGTACCAACAAATCTGTATATATATAATCCTTCCTGGGAACTAGAAGCAGTTTTTAAGGGTGAGAATGTTTCTATTGTTGGAGCTCGACCATACACATTTATTAGATCTGACAAGAGCAGCTGGCTGTTCATCTGCTAGTACCTTAACACTGTACTAACACATGCCAGTTGCATCCTGGCTTTAATATATCTTATCATTACAATAAGAAAAAAACCATTTCAAAAGAGATTTGTTTAAACCTTATAAACCTTATTTAAACTGTTAGTATCAGAAGATACAGCTAGTTGATCATTTTATCCCGTACGGTTGGGTAGGTTTTGTTTTGGCCGTTTCGACAACACTGTCTATATATGTGACTGCAGTGTGTGCACTGTCTATAATATGTGAGACTTGCAGTGTGTTAATTTGCCTTTGGCCAGTTTATTTACATTTTGTATAGGCAAACCTAACTAGCAATATATTATTTATTATAGTAACGTAAAAGTGCCTTTAAGAAAAGTTAACTGTGTTTCAATACATGTAAGCAGATATATAATGATCGCAGATTAAAAGCACTGTTATTAAATGTTACTAGTGTGACCAGAACGTCATATAAAATGCATATTGTAATAATAACAGTAAAATCACTTTAATTTACATGATGATGAGTGCTAAAACAAGAGCGCAACATTTTAATAAGTGACTAGTCTGTATTAATGTTAATACAATTACAAATAGTGATTATAATAAAGTGTGTCCTGCATTCATTCTTTTTTAAATTATAGATTAATCGCTTATTAAAATGTTGTACCCTCATTTGCATGCAGTTTCTTCTAAACCAATTTTACTACTAAATGGCTAGCAGGGGCCAATCAAATTCTTAAAGGGGAAGAAACATGGGGGGGGCACAGGAAAACAGCAACCTTAAATATAATAATAATATTCAAGTTATATTAACTAACCCTTAAAAAGCCAATATTGAATATATTAGAAAAATAAATTACCCCTTAAAATGTAACATGATTAAGCGTAACCCTTTTTATTCATGCAGATATTTTTCAGCTACTGTTGTATTTGAAAAGAAGTAATTTAAGAGAGCTCATCTTTAAACTGAAAGTAAATAGCTAAGTAAAGTCTTATTTTTTAGGGTGGCTAATTACTGATCCAGAAGACACAGCCAAAGGCTTCGGCAAATACTGCAGTGTCTCAATAACAGCCTACCATAATGACATGCAAAAACAACTAAACATTAACAATGCTACTCCACATTCTGCCTTGAACAAAATAACAAACTGCTTCCAAGTAGCACCCGTGTTGGATGTTAGCGACAAAAAAGAGAAGGGCAGAATTGAAACTAGCGTTTCTAGAGGCAAATCACACCACCATTTCCACTGTGGATTGATTATGTGAGATCCTCAAAGACATTGTGAATGACACAAACTGCACCAATCACAAAGACATCCAGCTGCACAGAACTAGCAGTGATACATTCAGTCCTGGGCCATGCTTTTTCTTTTATTAAAGTTTTTTTCAGGAAGAAGTAGGCGTTTTTTGTACTGTCCTTCATTACAAATGCATGGTTGAAAGGTCGTCGCTATCTACAGGGTATTTGTGTCCTCTAACGAGCAATATTTATTGGCAACAATTAAGTGAACCAATATAACCTCCATCCAGGTCTAAATCTGTTAATTATTTAATGATACCTAATTATAAAACTAGAGGACAGGCCTCAAGGACCAGGTCTGTGCACGGTATGTTTCTATTAACTTTCCTTATAATTCACAAAAATAATGTATATAATAAACTCCCCCTAATGGTCGATGAATGGCAAAGAATTTGATCTAATCTGGAATTAAATAACACTGCAGGCTATACATCCTTGTCTGTTGGTGCTTAGTCTCGTAAGGGTGCTCATAGTTAATTTACCAATCTGTCTAGCAACACTTGCTCCTCCAAGCTTTTAAAATCAGATAACACTAAGTAACACAATTTTTGTTCCTGGGTAGTAAGTGTTATTTCCTAATTGCTTATGCCTCAAAAGTATAGAAAATGACTATTATTCCCTACAAACTTTGCTTTTGTGACCAGGACAGTGATATTTTGAAATTTACCTATTTCCAATGAGAAAACAGGCGAATTTGTGTCTTTTCGTTCACATAAAGTCAGAAAAAAACAACATATGAATCCAAATTAACATGTATTTATACTAAAGTAATACAAAAATGACTACAAAAGATTTAGAAGTGAGTAGTTTTTTCGAGATTTACGATTATACTGTAAATCACTTTCACGAATCAGCCCCCAAATGTAGTCTCCCATCATGTTCTCGTTATACTGTCCTTGGTAGCGGCGTTCAAAGTCCAGTATATCCTGGTGGAAGCGCTCGCCTTGCTCCTCCGAGTACGCTCCCATGTTCTCCTTGAATTTATCAAGATGAGCATCAAGGATATGGACTTTGAGGGACATCCTACAGCCCATTGTGCCGTAGTTCTACACCAGAGTCTCAACCAGCTCCACATAGTTTTCGGCCTTGTGATTGCCCAGGAAGCCCCGAACCACTGCGACAAAGCTGTTCCAAGCTGCTTTCTCCTTACTAGTGAGCTTCTTGGGGAATGCATTGCACTCCGGGATCTTCTTTATCTGTGGTCCAATGAAGACACCGGCTTTGACCTTTGCCTCAGACAGCTTTGGGAAGAAGTCTTGAAGGTACTTGAAGGCTCCCGACTCCTTATCTACAGCTCTGACAAATTGTTTCATAAGGCCCAATTTGATGTGCAATGGTGGCATCAGCACCTTCCGGGGGTCCACCAGTGGCTCCCACTTGACGTTGTTCCTCCCCACAGAGAACTCGGTCTGCTGTGGCCAGTCCTGCCTGTGGTAGTGCGCCTTGGTGTCCCTGCTGTCCCAAAGGCAAAGATAGTAGGGAAACTTGGTAAAACCGCCTTGGAGACCCATCAGGAATGCCACCATTTTGAAGTCTCCTATGACCTTGATGCCATCTCAGAAAAATGCAGATATGTATCCACTTAGGCAGCTGGAACTAAACTGAACTGGTGGGCTTAAGGCCCCTGTATTTATACTACTATTTATATTACTGTAAAGTTCTAGAAGTTACTCCAAGTTTACTCAGCACTGAATCTATCTGGAATGTTCTGGAAAATAGGTAAATTTCAAAATATCACTGTCCTGGTCACAAAAGCAAAGTTTGTGGGGAATAATAGCCATTTTCTATACTTTTGAGGCATAAGCAATTAGGAAATAACACTTACTACCCAGGAACAAAAAAAAAAAAAAAAAAAATGTTACACGGTGTAATCAATTAATCAATGAATCTTTATTTTATACAGCGTACCACCATCACAAAGCATTTTACAAGATGCAGTAACAGCATCAGATAATGCTTCAAAATGGTTGCCTTCCCTTGGATAAATGGTTAAATCAGGATCTCCTTCCAGGAAGATCCCAGCTGAGTTAAATAAAAAAAGTTTAAAAAATGTTAATTGAAAATATTGAGGTTAGCTTCAATTCAATATCTTTTCAATTACATTTTTTTATTTTTTTCTATTTAAATGGAACACAATCTCAGTGGAAATAGTTAAAGATTTATGAAACAGGATAATTAAAACCATGGCTATTTTCAGAGATATCCCTGTCGATTTAAATGTAGAAAATCCAGGAGCTGTATTTCACAATGGCTCTAGCTTTTCACACCATCAACACAATTGCAGGACTAGAATATCTTAAACATGGACTTTTAAAACTCTAAACCAGCACTTTGTTTGGTCCCAGAGGGACAACATGTATCACCAAGGGGTCAAAACATAGCGGGGTTATGTTTTTAGATGAATGTCCTTAGGAAGTCTTGCACTTTCATAAAAATACACTGAAGTGTTTTGTTTCCATATCAGTTCATTTCTAAGTGTGACAGTATATATTTATGGCAATTTACAGCCCTAGGTCTATTTATTTGTTTGACAGTTGATGATATTACACAAAAATAAACAGGGAATTAACCAGATAATTCCCAACAGAAATGGAAAATCTTTCACATGAACCTGTCAGAACTGTCGAAGTCAGAACAATATTATAACAGGAGCTCTATTACAAAATAGGGCTTGGCACTGGGATGAAGGTCCAACAGGTGTTTTTATTTCATATTTTTTAGCTGCTTAACATTTCAGGTTGGGTTACATCCTCCCCCTCCCCACAACCTACAAAGAAGAGTATCAGATTGTAATCTTAATTTTGCTACAATATGGGTTATCTATCAATCTTTGGTTAAGTGGCTCTATTACCTTACTGTATGACTAGCCTTACATTTCAATTACCAAGTCAGCACACACTTTAAATTCTACAAGCTGCACAATGATGAATAAAGTATTGTATACTCTTTAACATTAAATATGGTTATACTGCCTTCTGTTAAATATGGTGATGTTGTGTCTAGGGTTATAGGAGCTAGGGCTCGAGATTGAAATCTATTTTTAAGCCTTAAAGCGCCTACTATGTTTGTAGCATGTTAGTATGTGGCTTACGACAGATTCCCATTGGGTCCTGTAAGGCAATATGTACCATAAATGAAGTGAAGTAGAATCAGAAGAGAGGGTTTGCAACAGCATTTCTGTACTATTTATATTGACTCTGTCCAGGTACAGTGGCTCTCAAAAGTATTCACCCCCCCCTTGGACTTTTCCACATTTTATTGTTATAAGATGGAATCAAAATGGATTTAATTAGGAGTTTTTGCCACTGATCAACACAAAAAAGTCCATAATGTCAAAGTCAAAATTAAAATCTACAAATTGTTCTAAATTAATTACAAATATAAAACAGAAAATAATTGATTGCATAAGTATTCACTCCCTTTGCTATGACACACCTAAATAAGCTCTGGTGCAACCAATTGTCTTTAGAAGTCACATAATTAGTTGAATGGAGTCCACCTGTGTGCAATTAAGGTGTTTCACATGATTTCAGGTTAAATACACCTGTCTCTGGGAGGTCCCACTGTTGGTTAGTACATTTTCTAACAAAAACTACATCATGAAGACAAAGGAACTTTCAAAGCAAATCCAGAGCAAGGTTCTTCAAAAGCACCAATCAGGGGTAAGATATAAGAACATTTCCAAGGCATTGAATATCCCCCGGAGCACAGTAAAGTCCATTATTAAGAAATGGAGAGAATATGGCACAACTGAGAATCTGTCTAGAACAGGCCGTCCTCAAAAACTGAGTATCCGGGCGAGAAGGGCACTAGTCAGGGAGGCCACCAAGAGGCCTATGGCAACTCTAAAGGAGTTACAGTCTTCCACGGCTGAGCTGGGAGACACTGTGCATACGGCAACAATAGCCCGGGTGTGTCACAAAACTGGCCTTTATGGGAGAGTGGCAAAAAGAAAGCCATTGTTGAAAAAAACTCACATCAAATCTCGGCTAGAGTTTGCCAGAAGGCATGTGGGAGACTCTGAGACCAAGTGGAAGAAGATTCTATGGTCTGATGAGACCAAAATAGAGCTTTATGGCCTCAACGCTAAGCGCTATGTTTGGCGCAAGCCTAACACTGCACAGCATCCTGAGAACACCATCCCTACCGTGAAGCATGGTGGTGGCAGCATCATGCTATAGGGATGCTTCTCTGCGTCAGGGCCTGGAAAGCTTGTGAAGATAGTGGGAAAAATGGATGCAGCAAAGTACAGAGAAATCCTGGAGGAAAACCTGCTGAAGTCTGCAAGAGACCTGGGACTTGGGAGAAGATTCATCTTCTAGCAGGACAATGACCCCAAACATACAGCCAAAGCCACACTGGAGTGGCTTAAAAACAAAAAGGTCAATGTCCTGGAGTGGCCCAGTCAAAGCCCGGACCTCAATCCAATTATTACTATTATTATTTGTTTATTTAGCAGACGTCTTTATCCAAGGCGACTTACAGAGACTAGGGTGTGTGAACTATGCATCAGCTGCAAAGTCACTTATAATTACGTCTCACCCGAAACACGGAGCACAAGGAGGTTAAGTGACTTGCTCAGGGTCACACAATGAGTCAGTGGCTGAGGTGGGATTTGAACCGGGGACCTCCTGGTTACAAGCCCTTTTCTTTAACCACTGGACCACACAGCCTCCTATGTTGTCCAGTGTATATGTGGAAAGATATTGAGAATATGTGGAAAGAGTTGAAAATCGATGTGCACCAAAGGTCCCCATCCAACTTGATGGAGCTTGAGCAATTTTGCAAAGAAGAATGGGCAAAAGTTGCAGTGTCCAGGTGGCTGTAATTGCTGCCAAACATGCCTCTACCAAATATTGACTCAAGGGGGTGAATACTTATGCAATCAATTATTTTCTGTTTTGTATTTGTAATTAATTTAGAACAATTTGTAGATTTTATTTTTCACTTTGACATTATGGACTTTTTTGTGTTGATCAGTGGCAAAAACTCCTAATTAAATCCATTCTGATTCCATCTTATAACACAATAAAATGTGGAAAAGTCCAATCAGCAATCAGCAAGAGTTGAGCCAAGAAATAGGATCAGCAGTATGGACAGCGACCAGTGGGAGCTACTGTGCATCCGGTTCAGAACTCTATGTGGAACTGGCCAAAAGAAAACATATGGATTTGCTGATCCCCATGACAACGAGGTGATGCATCTTAGCTGGGCTTTTTTGTATTACAACCACCAAAGTAAAACTATCTATACTGAGAGTTTGTTCTAATAGAGGGGGAGCTTCAGACTGTTTTCAGATGTAAAGGTGTTGACAGAGAGAGAGAGAGAGAGAGAGAGAGAGAGAGAGAGAGAGGTCGTAATGACAAGCTGCTTTTATATGGAGCTGGTTTCAAGGAGAGAGTCAGAATAATTCAATCAAAATAAATGTAGCTTCAGATTCACCATGAATGCATAACATACAGTACAGTAATATCGAGGCAAACAAAATCTGTGAGGAAGTGGCAAAAGTAATTGCAAAAACAACAAAAAACATCGCTGGAACACAGAGTACAAAATGCGACCAGAAGATCACGCAAGAGACAAAAGACCTCATGACGAAAAGAAGGGAAATGAAACATACAGCAGCTCTGAAGTCAAAGATTGAATACACTGAGCTCTGCTAGACAGTAAAAAAAGTGCATTACTGAGGATATACGGTCGTTCAACTGTAGATTGGTAGAGAAAACTTCTGAAAACAACTGAAGCATGAAGAAAGCAAAACAAAGACTAATCGTTGGGAAAAAACTGATTTTAGCAATCAAACAAGAAGACAGGACTGTCATCAAGAACGACAAATTGATTTTGAAGGGAGTCAAAGACTTTTACAGAAAATTATATCAAGATGAAAAGAGCAACATAGCAGATGACAAAGAGTTTAACTCCTGTTACACTCGCTCAAACCTGAAAATCTACCTGTAATTATTTGTGTTCATCAAAACGACTTTATAGTAAAGCTCACTTAAATCAATGAGTATAAGAGCTGTGTGCTCTTACAACCCTCTCCCTACTACATCTTCATGGGTGGCTTGCTTTCCTTTATTATTCCGTTTGCTATTTTCTGCCTGGGCTCCTCATTTCAATCAGAGTTTATCCCAGGCAGCAGCAGTGGCCTGTTAATTCAGTCTGTCTCTGAATATAAAAATATATATTTATTGAGAGAGCAGAGTAATGAAACTCGACACAGTACCTCTCTCCCTCCTATCAAAATACACATCAATCAATTCAGAGCCTTCTTTTATTTCCAGGCTACCGAGACAGATTGCACACAGAGGGGTCCTTAAAAGTGAGCAGGTTTTATTTAATAAGCAGGGTAACAGTATATTCCTCCTTTATCTCTGTTTCCATTCCCTTTCTCTCAGTGCCTTTATCTCCTGCTTCTGCATGTCCACATATGGATCCAGGGGCCCCTGGCAACCAGAGTATGTTTGATCGCTACATCTACAATTTGAGGCCTTACAGGCACAATGTGCTCAATATTCCTGCAATGACAGTCTACAGCCAGTGGGTTCCTACATTTTAAACAAATGTTTTTAGCAGCAGTGCATTTATGGTATGTATCATTACTATATACAGTACGGTGCAAAAGTTTTAGGCAGGTGTGAAAAAATGCTGTAAAGTAAGAATGCTTTCAAAAATAGACATGTTAATAAATTATATTTATGACTTAACTAAATGCAAAGTGAGTGAACAGAAGAAAAATCTAAATCAAATCCATATTTGGTGTGACCACCCTTTGCCTTCAAAACAGCATCAATTCTTCTAGGTGCACTTGCACAAAGTCAGGGATTTTGTAGGCATATAGTCAGGTGTATGATTACACAATTATACCAAACAGGTGCTAATGATCATCAATTCAATGTGTAGGTTGAAACACAATCATTAACTGAAACAGAAACAACTGTGTAGGAGGAATAAAACTGGGTGAGGAACAGCCAAACTCAGCTAACAAGGTGAGGTTGCTGAAGACAGTTTACTGTTAAAAGTCATACACCATGGCAAGACTGAGCACAGCAACAAGACACAAGGTAGTTATACTGCATCAGCAAGGTCTCTCCCAGGCAGAAATTTCAAGGCAGACAGGGGTTTCCAGATGTGCTGTCCAAGCTCTTTTGAAGAAGCACAAAGAAACGGGCAACATTGAGGACCATAGACGCAGTGGTTGGCCAAGGAAACTTACTGCAGCAGATGAAAGACACATCATGCTTACTTCCCTTCGCAATCGGAAGATGTCCAGCAGTGCCATCAGCTCAGAATTGGCAGAAAACAGTGGGACCCTGGTACACCCATCTACTGTCCGGAGAAGTCTGGTCAGAAGTGGCCTTCATGGAAGACTTGAGTCAAAATTTGAAATATTTGGCTGTAGCAGAAGGCAGTTTGTTCGCCGAAGGGCTGGAGAGCGGTACACGAATGAGTGTCTGCAGGCAACAGTGAAGCATGGTGGAGGTTCCTTGCAAGTTTGGGGCTGCATTTCTGCAAATGGAGTTGGGGATTTGGTCAGAATTAATGGTCTCCTCAATGGTAAGAAGTACAGGCTGATACTTATCCATCATGCAATACCATCATGGAGGCATGTGATTGGCCCCAAATTTATTCTGCAGCATGAGAATGACCCCAAACATACAGCAAAAGTCATTAAGAACTATCTTCAGCGTAAAGAAGAACAAGGAGTCCTGGAAGTGATGGTATGGCCCTGTCACAAAGACGGCCGGAGTGGGTGGCGTCAGACCAGAGCCAGGAAATAAATAAACAGAGAGATGTGGTTTGGTGAACCTGGGCGCGTGATCGCGCTCAGGATTTAATCAACAGAACAGAAAATAAAAGGTTTGAAACACAAAAACACTGGACACGGCACTACACGCCAAAATAAAGAGACAAACAAAACGGACTACACAGACAAAACACGGTGAGTGAAAACACTTAACTATTATTATTATTCTTCTTCTTATTATTATTACCTCCGTCTCCAATCCCGTTCTCCACTCACTGAACACCTAACCCTGAGTGAAAGAAATGTGCATCTATATATACTGCTGGGATTCAATTACTAATTAATTATTCACTTGAATCCCAGCACGTGAATTAATTCTGTGCAACCCCGTGCTCACATATTACATTTAACCAGCACGTGAAGTGATTTGTGCCCTCCTCGTGCCTAAATACAAATCTACACTTTAATACATGTGAAACACAGACCCGTTTATATCCCGTGTACCAATCTATACACCAACATTAACACACGCACGCAACACACAAATGCACACAGGGACGGGGCACATTGCCACATATACCCCCCCTTGTGCGCAGCACACATGGCCTCAACGGCCACCTCCCCCCTTAAAAATCCAGCAGTCCAGGACAAAGTCTCGGGCTGGGAAGGGAGGCTTCAGTGGGCCCATGGCTGGCAATGCTGTCAGCACCCCTGCCGGTAGTGGCACGGCTGACTACCTGCTGGTCCATGCTTGCAGCGAAATTGCTGCGGGGGATGCTGGTCTCCTGACCTCTCCCCCTTCCTTCGTAGCCGACAGCTCCCTCTTCCGGGGCTCCGGCCACAGTCTCTTCTGCAGCACAAGTGCTGCAGTGGGAGCAGGTCTCCGGACCTCCCCCACGATCTCCGGCAGCGAAACTGCTGCAGTGGGAGCAGGTCTCCGGACCTCCCCCACGATCTCCGGCAGCGAAACTGCTGCAGTGGGAGCAGGTCTCCGGACCTCCCCCACGATCTCCGGCAGCGAAACTGCTGCAGTGGGAGCAGGTTTCCTGACCTCCCCCACGATCTCCGGCAGCGAAACTGCTGCTGGGGTTGGTGGTCTCCAGACCTCCTCCCCCTTCTTCGTGGCCGACAGCTCCCCTTTCTGGGGCTCCGGCCACCGTACTCCCTGTGGTGGAGGTACAGGAGGCAGAGGCAGCTCCTGCTGTTCTGCTTCTGGCAGTGGCAGAGGCAGAGGCAGCTCCTGCTCCTCTGCTCCTGGAAGTGGCAGAGGAGCTCCTGCTCCTCTGCTCCTGGAAGTGGCAGAGGCAGCTCCTGCTCCTCTGCTCCTGCCGGTGTAGGTGGCGGAGGCAGAGGCAGCTCCGGCTGCTCTGCTCCTGGAAGTGGCAGAGGCAGCTCCTGCTCCTCTGCTCCTTGAAGTGGCAGAGGCAGCTCCTGCTCCTCTGCTCCTGGAAGTGGCAGAGGCAGCTCCTGCTCCTCTGCTCCTGGAAGTGGCAGAGGCAGCTCCTGCTCCTCTGCTCCTGGAAGTGGCAGAGGCAGCTCCTGCTCCTCTGCTCCTGGAAGTGGCAGAGGCAGCTCCTGCTCCTCTGCTCCTGCCGGTGTAGGTGGCGGAGGCAGAGGCAGCTCCGGCTGCTCTGCTCCTGGAAGTGGCAGAGGCAGCTCCTGCTCCTCTGCTCCTTGAAGTGGCAGAGGCAGCTCCTGCTCCTCTGCTCCTGCCGGTGTAGGTGGCAGAGGCAGCTCCGGCTGCTCTGCTCCTGCCGGTGTAGGTGGTGGAGGCAGAGGCAGCTCCGGCTGCTCTGCTCCTGCCGGTGAAGGTGGGAGCAGCGTGTAGTCTCCTGCCAATGGAGGTGGGAGCAGCGTGTAGTCTCCCCCTTTTCCAGGGGACTGGTGCTGCTCTGCCTCTCTTGCAGGGAACTGGTGCGGCTCCGCTCCTATTGCAGGGGACTGGTGCGGCTCTGCCTCTGAAGGGAAAACCAGCAGGCATTCTTCCTCTGCTGGTTGTGCTGGGGAAACCAGCAGGCATTCTTCCTCTGCTGGTTGTGCTGGGGAAACCAGCAGGCATTCTTCCTCTGCTGGTTGTGATGGGGAAACCAGCAGGCATTCTTGCTCTGCTGGTGAAGGTGGGAACAGCTGCCTCTCAGGCTTCGGATTGCCGCGGTCACCCCGTCTGGGCGCTGGATGCTCGCGGTCCCCCCATCTGGGCGCTGGACGCTCGTGGTCCCCCCGTCTGGGCGCTAGTTCCTCCTCTTCATACTGGGTGGGGCATATGGCTAACGTGTGCCCATAAGCCCCACAGCCAGGGCATAACTCTGCCGCGAGGTTCTTTAAAAAAACCTCCCAGCCATCATCCCCGACCTCCTCCCTTTTGGGCTGTGGACGCCCCGACTCCTCCCTTTTGGGCTGTGGACGTTCGGGCTCCTCCCACTCAGGCGTAGGAAGTTCAGGCTCCTCCAGCTTGGGCTGTGGACGCTCTGGCTCCTCCCGCTTGGGCTGTGGACGCCCCGGCTCCTCCCGCTTGGGCTGTGGACGCTCAGGCTCCTCCCGCTTGGGCTGTGGACGCTCAGGCTCCTCCCGCTTGGGCTGTGGACGCTCAGGCTCCTCCCGCTTGGGCTGTGGACGCTCAGGCTCCTCCCGCTTGGGCTGTGGACGCTCAGGCTCCTCCCGCTCAGGTACTGGAGAGGGCAGCGACTGCTCCTCTCCCTCTTGCTCACTGGAAGGCATCCCTCCCATGTCTGCAGCTAGGTACCCCAGCACCACCATGGTGAGGTCACGAACGGATGCCGGGTTGTGCTGTTGCTCCCAGTCCTCCCATCGTTTCCCATCTCGCATCTGCAGCGCGTGAATAACCCAGGGGAGGTCACTGGCGAAGTTCCCCTCGGGGTGCACCAGCCAGTCCCATATTTCCCGGGACGGTGGGGAACCCGGTGGCAGTGGGGTGGCTACTGCCCCGTTGTGGCTGTCCTCCTTCCAGCCCGGCATGCAGGATGAGGGCTGCAGCTGTTGTTGCTGCTGCTGCTTCCGCTGCTTCCTGCAGCTCTTTCTTCCCATCCTCGCTTTACTATATATATTTTTTTTTTTTTTGTAATCCAAAACCCCCTCTCCTGGTCTGACGCTTGGAGGCGCTGTTTATCCCACTTCTGACACCACGTGTCACAAAGACGGCCGGAGTGGGTGGCGTCAGACCAGAGCCAGGAAATAAATAAACAGAGAGATGTGGTTTGGTGAACCTGGGCGCGTGATCGCGCTCAGGATTTAATCAACAGAACAGAAAATAAAAGGTTTGAAACACAAAAACACTGGACACGGCTCTACACGCCAAAATAAAGAGACAAACAAAACGGACTACACAGACAAAACACGGTGAGTGAAAACACTTAACTATTATTATTCTTCTTATTATTATTATTATTACCTCCGTCTCCAATCCCGTTCTCCACTCACTGAACACCTAACCCTGAGTGAAAGAAATGTGCATCTATATATACTGTTGTGCTGGGATTCAATTACTAATTAATTATTCACTTGAATCCCACCACGTGAATTAATTCTGTGCAACCCCGTGCTCACATATTACATTTAACCAGCACGTGAAGTGATTTGTGCCCTCCTCGTGCCTAAATACAAATCTACACTTTAATACACGTGAAACACAGACCCGTTTATATCCCGTGTACCAATCTATACACCAACATTAACACACGCACGCAACACACAAATGCACACAGGGACGGGGCACATTGCCACAGGCCCCCACAGAGCCCTGATCTCAACATCATCGAGTCTGTCTGGGATTACATGAAGAGAGAGAAGCAACTGAGGCTGCCTAAATCCACAGAAGAACTGTGATTAGTTCTCCAAGATGTTTGGGCCAACCTACCTGCCGAGTTCCTTCAAAAACTGTGTGCAAGTGTACCTAGAAGAATTGATGCTGTTTTGAAGGCAAAGGGTGGTCACACCAAATATTGATTTGATGTAGATTTTTCTTCTGTTCACTCACTTTGCATTTTGTTAATTGATAAATATAAACTATTAACATGTCTATTTTTGAAAGCATTCTTACTTTACAGCATTTTTTAACACCTGCCTAAAACTTTTGCACAGTACTGTAGGTTACGGTAATAGTCAGAATCTGGTCAACCTTAAGTTTTACCAGTAAATGTCAACATTTACCAAATAAGGTGATAAAATGTCCAAAATTATGAAGAACTAGATTGCTTTTCTGACATTTACCGGTTAATCTTTTGATTTACCAAACGGTATTGGTAAATGCAGGTATATCATCAAATAATGTATTTATTCCTGCATATAAATGGTCAATTAACAAAATAATCATTAATGTTAAAGAATATATTTATTTCTGCATTTACATTTTTCATTAACAAATACATCGATGTCAAACAATATATGTATTTCTGCATAAAAATGTTCAATTAACAAATAACATTAATGTCGAAAAATATATTTATTTCTGCATACACATTTTCAACAAAATGATCATTAATGAGCTTACAGTAATGCATACTTGAGCAATTCAACACGGTACTGAACAATATTGTGATCAACTTTGTAGAACAACCAACATTCTGGTAAATTTGCGTATAAAACAATTCACAATGGTGTTGAAGGATACTGAACTCCAAATACGTAGTAGTTTGATGAAAAATAACATTCTGTTAAATGCAAATTAAATCTTTAGGACCTTTGTTTTTTCAACAGACCTAACTTTGGTTATGACACAAAACGCGACAAATATAGGCACTGAATAGATATATTTATATACGTATTGCAACATGGTAGACTCTTGTGGCACTTGGAGTACACAGGACTCCTGAAGCCTTACAATGCATGAAAGCAAGTCATTCGGTCATTAGCCAAAGGCACTTGGTAATTCATGAGATTTGCTGGTAGATGTCCGAAATAAAGCGTTATCATGTTTATTTCAGACATTTACCGTTTTGCGTGGTAAATGTCAATATTTACCAGTAAATCTTAAGATTTGCCAATATTCTGACATTTACTGTAACATATACATTTACTTACTAACTTTTTAGCTCTTTAAATTGTCGTCAATGATTAAACAACTATTTTACAAAAAAGTGTTGCACCCCAAAAACAAAGCAGTAATAATGATAATAAAAATGATAAGTACTAAGTAATAAATCTTATTTTTAATCAGAGTGATGTCAGAGTTGAAGCAATAAGCAATGCAGTAATGGCCTAAGTGAGGACTGGATATTCATTCATAAATTAGGGGTTTAAAAACATAGGCACTATATATACAGTATATATATATATATATATATATATATATATATATATATATATATATATATGTCACACATTAGTAGGTATTGTACTTGGATCAATAATGTAATGTACATCCCTTACAACATACAAACATGTTGACACCCAAATATTATTTCCTAATACGGGGTACTGATCCCAAATATGGCTAAGGTTTTTTTTTTTCTTCAGTTGGGAACAGTGAAACTGGGAGGGAGATGCTCTCCTTGAGAGATAATTTCATGAATCTTATCTTGCACTACCATTCACAACAGTCTTAAATGTGCAGGGATGCAATAAACACACATATTAATTTAAAACATCTGGTACTACCCTAGTATATGTTTTTGTGTTTATATACACACAATATGTATAGGTGATTATGTCTACAATACCATTTAGGGTTAAATATTGTTTTATTAAACAGGTAGAAATAAAACTGCTAAGATATTTCCCAGTGGAAAAAATTTGGACCTGACTAATATAATTCACAGTAAAATTCTTCCTAATATTTGCTGTTAAAATAAATATTGATAATGCAGAAATTGAATATAAGATGAGAAGCTTCTCAGTCTAGGAAATTATAAAAAGCTGTTTACCCAGATTCATGCTGTTGATAACTGAATTATGTATTATTATTTGTTTATTTAGCAGACGCCTTTATCCAAGGCGACTTACAGAGACTAGGGTGTGTGAACTATGCATCAGCTGCAGAGTCACTTACAACTATGTCTCACCTGAAAGACAGAGCACAAGGAGGTTAAGTGACTTGCTCAGGGTCACACAGTGAGTCAGTGGCTGAGGTGGGATTTGAACCGGGGACCTCCTGGTTATAAGCCCTTTTCTTTAACCACTGGACCACACAGCCTCCATTATGAGCATGTGAACAGGATGGCTTGGTGGTGATGTCAGACCAGGAAGAGACAGACATGGTACTGCAGGTTGAAGCGCTGTGCGCCTATTTAATAAATTAAATAAAAGGTTTGGACACAAACCAAAACACTTCACAAAAACAAAAAGGCACGATGGACAGAATTGCAATATAAACACCTATTAGCAGAGATTGTGAGGACAAATTAAGAGCACGATTTTTTGAAAAACAAAAAGAACAATCCTCATGACACAATAGGATAACATTTTGATTTAAATTATATTTGAATGGACCTTACAGAGCTCCCAAAGCAAGCAGGCATGACATCACAAACCCCAGTCTACAGAGCTGTGCAGCTGATACCAGAGTTTAAAACCTCAGATTAATTCACAGAAAAAGATACATTCTTATTTGTTTATTATCATTTTCAATCATTTTCTCACTCATCACATCCCTTGTGAAATGCTACTGTTAAACAAATATTTTTTGAGTGAGATATATCTTGCCAACACCAACAAAAAATCTTTTTTACAAACCAATTAGCTTTGGCGCAGTATCTTCAGATATGTTATCAAACAAAAGTTAGTAATAGCGTCACTATTTATTAAAGAAAATAAATTGCGAGTGTCGTTCTCCTCCTCTGACAAGGTGCCAGTGTATGGGTTCCTACTTGTATTGAGATCGCAAGTGAATACAGATCCTGGTATCTCTTTGGATTTCAGCTGCTGCTTACATTGAAAGTTACGGGGTTGCCTCAAGGTTGACTCCAACAACTACTTTGAATTACACAGGTCCTATTTTCCAGTGACCTCCGATCATATTACTTTCATTTCCATTTTTGAATTTGAAAATGATAACTCAGGGTATTTTTTTTAGGACAGGTCAATTATGATGCTGGCTCTAGTACTGTCCATATGTGAAAGCATCAAATTTTTCTTTGTCCTGTCTAAAACAGTGCGCATGAATCTTATAGACCACCGTATATCGTAGAAAATCTTCATTTCAGAAAGCAAACAGTGACAAAATTCCTATTGGATTACAGGAAACTTTATAAATTGAGTAAAGAGATTTTACATTTCTTCTCTGCTGTCACATCCCTCCGAGAACTCCGGTGCAGAGTTTATTAAAAGAAGCTTGCATTCCATATATTTGTCAGCAAGGGAAATTATTTCTGAAGCCCAGAGCCACTGCATTGGCGATGATGGGTACAGTTGGTGCCAGGTGCTATCAACTGCAGCAAGCATCTCTGTGGAGGAGAAGTTTGTTTATTTATAGAACGGAGGAGCTGGAGAAAACAACACATTACTTAGGGTCTGACTGCCAGCGGAACATGTTTCGAGCATCTAGAGATCTCCAGTAGTTTACAAATATAGCTTAGATTGGGAACTGGTTTGTATTTCTCTCCAAAGCGACAATCCCTCACCTCCTTAGATCTTAACATCTTGATTATCTAGTCAGAGTCAATTGCATTCCTTCACCGCAGTAATTCCCCACAACAGTTCAGGAGAACTGAATGTCAGTAGACGTCCTCTGATCCCATGACCAAGCCAAATGTCTTTTTACACTCATGAACTCGGTGAGCTACTGGCCAGTGCAGGATAAAGGCCAGCTGTACAGGTCTCTGCTTGAGCTCAGCAGGTGCCCGGCCAGTAGGGGGCACTATCACGAGGAGGAGAAACAGTCCCTGACCCGTGGGAGTTTTTGAGCCATTGCAACACTCCCTCTGCAATCCCCAGCGGATACAGGTGACAGCACAGCCAGGACATAACCTTGCGCTCCCTTGACTGCACACTGCACAGCCATGCTTTTACTAGGTGAGCCACTCAGGGACTTCAGGGTAACATGATTTGGCTGCAGTCAATTTCTAAATCCCTTTCAAGGAGGATACATTAGTTTGATCTTCTCTCTTTTGTTAATTTAAAAAGTATGCTTCAATTTTGAACCTTGTTCCTGCTCATTTTAGGTTTGGGTATTAATAGTTACAAATATAGCAGCAGTGTGGAGTAGTGGTTAGGGCTCTGGACTCTTGGCCGGAGGGTTGTGGGTTCAATCCCCAGTGGGGGACACTGCTGCTGTACCCTTGAGCAAGGTACTTTACCTAGATTGCTCCAGTAAAAACCCAACTGTATAAATGGGTAATTGTATGTAAAAAATAATGTGATATCTGTATAATGTATAATGTGATATCTTGTAACAATTGTAAGTCGCCCTGGATAAGGGCGTCTGCTAAGAAATAAATAATAATAATAATAATAATAATAATAATAGTGTTGAATGGTCTTTAGTTTGGTTTACATGTAGATTAGAAACTCGGAATTCTCTCTCTAGTGTCACATATATTCCTCATGCTCTAACAGGTGTGTGGCCAAAATATGGTTCGGCTAAAAATGGTGGGTAAATCGCATTCTCACGCTTAAAAGCTGTGCAAACTGACCATGGTGCAAGTTCGGAAGCCATACCATATGTTCAGTAGAGTTCAGCAGTGAAGATCCCCAGGTGACTTCTAAAATGATTGTGCTTTATAATTTAGTTGTTTTATAAGCAAAGTTAATAATTTAGTTGTTTTATAAGCAAAGTTAATTAGCAAAGTTAGTTAATTATATATATACCCTGATCTAACTATCACTGAAACTGTTATCTGCTCCGTTATTGAATCGTATTTTGTCATACTTGTACTTGCTAGAACCAAAGTCATTGTATTTATCTTGCTCTTAATTGTATTATTACTTGTACTGTGATTCTTGAAATGTATTTTTGTTTACGACTGTAAGTCGCCCTGGATAAAGGTGTCTGCTAAGAAATAAATAAATAAATAATAATAATAATAATAATAATAATAATAATAATAATAATAATAATAATATGACTACTACTAATAATAATAATAACAATAAAGCCCTTTGCAAAGCCTACAAAGTTATTGTTTATCCTTTACACTTGAGCAGTAAGATAAGATGCAGTAAGTGAAGATACCATTCATGTTAGACTAGTTTAAGTAGCATCTATCATGGGTTTCTACAAAAAAAAAAAAAAGTACCCCAAAATGTATTAAATTAGCATAACTGGGAATTCGTGTCAACGGTCTCATATAGCAGGGGTTCTGAACTAGGGTACTTCTAAGGGTCATAGGGGGTACGGAGGACGACTCAGAAATGTAAAAATCAAAATGATCTTGAGTTGATTTCTTTAAGGGTATTATATATCTCTAAACCACAGTGCATACATATTTGATTTTTGTTTTGCAGCTCAAAAGTTAGTATAGTATAGTTTCAAAATGACCATCCACCTAAACGCATGCATGATTTCAATTGAGCGGGCTACCGCTATATTATATTGGGTGGGTGCAGCAGGTGTCTTGCATTTCTGCACTCTGTGCTGCTCATCATATAATTGAATACTACTCAGTGAAGCACAATCTTTCTGCATTTTAGGAAGTATAATTTTGCTCCAGTAAACATAACTAATAATCACAATACTCAAACTTTGACGGTTTTAGATTTAGACACAGTTACATTTTAGCAACAGCAATACCGGCTGGTTGCATTTTTTTCGGTGTTTGGTAGGGTACTGTACATGCAGATTACACTGTGTAACACATTTTTTTTTTTTTTTTTGGTTCCTGGGTAGTAAGTGTTATTTCCTAATTGCTTATGCCTCAAAAGTATAGAAAATGGTTATTATTCCCCACAAACTTTGCTTTTGTGACCAGGACAGTGATATTTTGAAATGTACCTATTTCCAATGAGAAAACGGGCGAATTTGTGTCTTTTCGTTCACATAAAGTCAGAAAAAAACAACATATGAATCCAAATTAACATGTATTTATACTAAAGTAATACAAAAATGACTACAAAAGATTTAGAAGTGAGTAGTTTTTCGAGATTTACGATTATACTGTAAATCACTTTCACGAATCAGCCCCCAAATGTAGTCTCCCATCATGTTCTCGTTATACTGTCCTTGGTAGCGGCGTTCAAAGTCCAGTATATCCTGGTGGAGCGCTCGCCTTGCTCCTCCGAGTACGCTCCCATGTTCTCCTTGAATTTATCAAGATGAGCATCAAGGATATGGACTTTGAGGGACATCCTACAGCCCATTGTGCCGTAGTTCTTCACCAGAGTCTCAACCAGCTCCACATAGTTTTCGGCCTTGTGATTGCCCAGGAAGCCCCGAACCACTGCGACAAAGCTGCTTTCTCCTTACTAGTGAGCTTCTTGGGGAATTCATTGTACTCCAGGATCTTCTTTATCTGTGGTCCGATGAAGACACCGGCTTTGACCTTTGCCTCAGACAGCTTAGGGAAGAAGTCTTGAAGGTACTTGAAGGCTGCCGACTCCTTATCTAGAGCTCTGACAGATTGTTTCATAAGGCCCAATTTGATGTGCAGTGGTGGCATCAGCACCTTCCAGGGGTCCCAGCCGTACTCATCGTACTTCAAGGCGTCCAGCAAGGTCTTGATGCTGTTGTAATCCTCTTTGAGGTGCACCGAGTGAGCCAGGGGAAGAGACGGGTACTTGTTACCATTATGGAGCAGCACGGCTTTGAGGCTCCTGGATGAGCTGTCAATGAAGGACAGTATAACGAGAACATGATGGGAGACTACATTTGGGGGCTGATTCGTGAAAGTGATTTACAGTATAATCGTAAATCTCGAAAAACTACTCACTTCTAAATCTTTTGTAGTCATTTTTGTATTACTTTAGTATAAATACATGTTAATTTGGATTCATATGTTGTTTTTTTCTGACTTTATGTGAACGAAAAGACACAAATCCGCCCGTTTTCTCATTGGAAATAAGTAAATTTCAAAATATCACTCCTGGTCACAAAAGCAAAGTTTGTGGGGAATAATAGCCATTTTCTATACTTTTGAGGCATAAGCAATTAGGAAATAACACTTACTACCCAGGAACAAAAATTGTGTTACATAGTGTTATGTTGCGTATTGCTTATAGTCAAAAATTGATAAATCTCTTACTTGCAAAAGAAAAACTAAAGAAGAAAACACAAAAGAGTATTCAGAAAGTGCAAAGCCAGAGTCCCTTTGGATAATGTTATGCTGGCTTTAATAAAAAGTTGATCATTGTTAGTTATTATAGGCTTTTTCTTGAGGTTAATGTTGTTGATGTTGTAAACATTTTAAATGGCACACATAATTATGGGAAGTAAATAGTAACAAGATAAACATTTACAGTGCAGACTATTTTGTATTATCTATAATGCCTAATAGAAAGCTAATACGTGTGTTTCCGAAGAGATTCCCAAATTTGATTTTGTGCATCCAAAGACTTCTTAAAAGTTTTAAGAATTTGGTATTCTGTCTTAAACCAGCAGTTTGTCAGTCCCAAAAAAATATTTGTTAATCAGATTATTGTGAGATTAACTGTGGTAGCATTCAGTAGAGGGAAAATTATAAAGGGTACCTGAGGTGAAACCTCCAGGACCCCCTGTCCTATACTATTACTGCAGGCTACTGACCTCAGCACCAGGCATTAGCGACCGTGTCTAGAGTTGAGGTAAAATCTCTTAAACCGAATTTGTAGGGCAAGATTTGTTTCACAAGAATTAAAACATGAAAAAAAACGGTTGATGGGCCAGTCTGTCAAGCACTTTTCTGAGGGACTGCTGCCATCTGCCAGTGAAAAACAAAACTGCAGTATATATTCTGCTTATTGATTTAGTGTAGCACGTCAAAAAGACATGAGCAAGGTGCACAGAGAAACGCCTGCTCCACATGGAAATCGCGGGATAAGCAGCTGAGTGGTTAACAGCAAGAAACTGAAGAAAACATCATATCTTAGTTCAGATCAAAGCACTGTCCTCTTACAGGACGGTGTAGAGGACGGTGTACTATAGCTTTGCATTGGAAGCACACAGTAGCAGTACATTTGTACCCCTTGCCTAGACAAAGACAGAGAAATAGTAATACCATAACCCACATCCCCCCAAAAAAGACTGAAATACCAACACAAAAACACCTTTACAAAAGTATATGCTTTTTTCTCTGATAAATGAAAACAAAATTAGTTTCACAGATGTGTGCACTAGGACAGGGCATAATGAATAAATTTGAAAAAGGCTGAAATCCCCAAATAACCCTAATAGGGCCTAAAATTATATATTTTTAAAATAATGTGTGATTATGAAATCCCTTTTTTAAAGTTGATATATGTTGGAATTTGCTGTGTAGCTCAAAGACTGCTGTGCTGATCAATACCCACTCCCACCCCCCCCAGATTGGTTCTCTATCTCTAGACTTGAGGTTAAAACAAATTAGTTTTTGCTCCAAATAACAAGAGCAAAATTGCTTGTGACCATACTCATGACGAGTGTTCGTTTGTACTCCTTGCTCGGCACGGCCCTACTACATAGCAAATGGAAGTCCACGACAGATAAGATTTATCAAATTTATAGAAGTATCACTATTTAGGAGGATAAAGAGTTATTTTTAAATGCTGACTTCCAAAACAGAGGCTATACTTTATAAAATATCATAATATGGTTAAAATGGTTTCCAAAGTCAAATGGGTAGTTCTTGATACTAAACTAAAAAACCAGTAGTACGGAAGCGATCGAGTGGCTACACAACAAAGTATGGCAAGTCTGCATCTGTGGGTAAATAAAGGTTTTAACTTCATCTCAGCTCACCAACTGGGGACAGAATAAGTAACAGTAGTGCATTACACAACACTACCCATTACACTGACGTGGTTTAATTTAGATACATTGCTGACAAGAAAACTCTACTTATTATTACAGAGGTCTGGTATTTATTTCTGCAACTACAAACTTCAAGGTTTAAAATGACATTGCCAATAATTTTACTATGCTGCACCACCACACTGTAAGGCTATTACTTTACATTGGCAGCATCATATAAACATTGCTACAAAATGTGTCCGTGACATTCACACTGACCTTTGACCCAATATCTTTGCCATGTAGAGACTGAACCAGCCACAAGTTTAGATCTTGTGGCTGTTCTTTGTTCTTTTGGTCTTACTTGCATCAAATTGTGTTTGTGTTGCATTGAGCCTGTGGAGTGCTAATGGGTACAACTCAAATACATAAATAATAATTAATAATTATAATAATAATGCTGTACAGTATGTTAATGAAGAATGGAGTACAAATCAGCACTTTTCTGTGCCTTGGCAGTTTTTCAAGACATCTGACGCCCAGAAGTGGAGGGAAAGTAAAAAGGTTTACTGATGAGATTCAATTCTGTATTGAAGAAGTCAGGAAAACAAATGTACGTATCTAGAGATTAGTCTGACTTCCACAGTCAAACAAACATATATCTATATATAAATAAAAAATGCCAGTGAGCCATTTACTGTGATTTCAGTTGCATATTTATCACATAGTGGAGAAACTGTGTGATTATTACACCACAAAGCACACTTTATCTAAAGCGTGTGTTGATTATTTTGATACAAAAACAAAACAATAATGACATTATTTGTTAGATTTAATAAGGTTCTGATGACTTACCATTTATGTAAGCACCTGTCAGTAATCCAGATACAAGTTTTCCGCACAGCCATTTTATTCAAGTTGCATCTCGTAAAAAAGAGTTACTAAAAAGACTAAAATAAGATTGATGCAAAATACACTACACCTCCATACCAGGTGCCAACAGAGCAAATCATATTTGGTGCATAGCTGTAGTATCGGATTCTTTTTATCAAATTCCGTTACAATTATTCACTGCCTCCTCCTGCCTCCTGCTAGTGTGACCTGCTTAATGTATTTTGATTATGGTTTTGGAGGAAACTGACAGTGACACAGAATACAAGTTTCAATCTCGCAAGAGCAGAGACAAGCAACTGTAGAGAGATAGCCTACTTACGCGTCTGCAACTAGCTATGAGGACACAACGGTCGTATTGTCGCAGGTGACGCTGAATCAGCTAGGCTGGTCAGTAAAACATTGACACCTTTTGCATGGAGGATCTCAGTAGCTAAGGCTCATGGTTCATCAATTGATTCAGATTCAGTTGTATTGTGTCTACCAACTGATGATGTGAGGCAGAACAGTAATTGGATACCAGAAAATATGAATAACAGTGAGTTTTGGCCTCCTTCAGTGTTCTGGATGGAAGGCGTACCTCGCAAAGTGACTCTGTGCGAACAAAAGGAAATATAAAGAAATAATATTTACAGCTAAACGTGTCCAAGTATCTTATAGGAATGAAGTCAGGCCATGGAAATTCACACCTGTGATGGAGAAACATTGGATCAAGGGACTTCGTGTGGAAACAACTAAGAGCGAAACCTGGTACAGAAGCTGAATCCTGCTGAGAACATATGGATATGCTGAATATGTACTAGGCAATTTCAAATATGGAATGTATTATAAAATGAAGTGTCAAAGATATTAGGAAGGATAAAGAAAGAGTATCCTTGTACCACTAGTAGGTGGCTCTCTTGCTCCATGAAATAGGTCAGTCTACATATGGTTCTAATTAAACATTTAGCAATCTGAGAATTTTTAAAATATATATATATAATGAACGATTTACCACTTGTATATCTTATCTTCAGAAAGCATGACGCTTGATAAAAAGTACCATTCCGGCAAAAAGTGAAAGTTAATAACACCGACAAATTTATGTTTTCCAAAAACAAGATAAGAAAAGAATTCTATACAACAATAAATTAACATTAAAACTGAACAGCCAAGGTCTTGAGAAAAAATCCTGTCTCGGCTGGATTTTGTATGAACAAAGGGTCAAGCCTAGTTGAATGCAGTTATACTGGCCTATATTTGGATTTAAATCCTAAAAGGGATTCACCAAAATAATATTATAGCAATTGATAAACAGAGGTAAATTAATTGAAAGATTATCTTATAATGAAACAGGTTCAGTGCTAATTGAAACTGTTTATAGTTCATAACACTTATTTCATAAGATTAATAATATGTTTTAAGTATTTGCTATAATGAGAAAACATATTATTTAAAACTGACAAGTATTATTGCTTGTTCACGACTTTGCTGTAGTGATAAGAAGATTAAAACCTGGAGCAGTATTCGATTTACTTAAATGGGAAAATGGTACAAGTTTATTCTTCTTTCTATTGAACAATAAGACTTCTAGACATTATGATATCCATTGAAGTATAGAAGTTAAAAGGTG